>NC_047121.1:15388595-15487434 GCF_902500255.1 Thalassophryne amazonica | reverse complement strand
TGTGTGTGTGTGTGTATGTGTGTGTGTGGGTGTGTGTGTGTGGGTGTGTGTGTATGTGTGTGTGTGGGTGTGTGTGTGTGTGGGTGTATATGTATGTGTGTGTGTGTGTATGTGTGTGTGTGGGTGTGTGTGTGTGTGGTGTATATGTATGTGTGTGTGTGTGTATGTGTGTGTGTGGGTGTGTGTGTGTGTGTGTGTATATGTATGTGTGTGTGTGTATGTGTGTGTGTGGGTGTGTGTGTGTGTGTGTGTATGATGTGTGTGTGTGTGTGTATATGTATGTGTGTGTGTGTGTATATGTATGTGTGTGTGTGTGTATGTGTGTGTGTGTGTGTGTGGTGTGTGTGTGTGTGTGTGTGTGTGTGTGTGTGTGTGATAAAAGTATCCGACCTTATTATTTTTTTCAAAAACCATATGGATTTGAATCACGTGTGATTACATCAGACATGCTTGAACCCTCGTGGGCATGCGAGAGTTTTTTCACGCCTGTCGGTTACGTCATTCGCCTGTGGGCAGTCTTTGAGTGAGGAGTGGCCCACCCTCTCGTCGATTTTTTCATTGTTTAGGAATGGCTCAGTGACTGCTGCTTTGGTTGATAAAATTTTTTTCAAAAACTGTAAGGCACAACTGAGTGGACACCATTCGATAAATTCAGCTGGTTTTCGGTGAAAATTTTAACGGCTGATGAGAGATTTTGGTCTGTTAGTGTTGCTTTAAGGACGACCCACGGCGTCTGACGGCGATCTACGCTCCGAGGCGGCGTCATCTCGCTGTTTCAAGATGAAAACTTCCACATTTCAGGCTCTGTTCACCCAGGCCGTCGTCAGAGAACAGAGAACTTTCAGAAGAGGTCGGCATGAGGAGTTTATTCGGACATTCCACTGTTAAAGGAGATTTGTAATGAAAGAACGTGCGGGCAGAGTTGCATGTCGGGCCGGACCCGACCGCGGGGGGTCGCGACAGGAAAAACACCTCCGTTGGAAACCTTAACAGACAAGTTGGAACATGCCCAGCTGTTAAACAATTTCTCAGATACTCACTTGCTGAAAGCCATCAAAAGCCGCTTGAATTTTACAAATGGTTTTCAACACGGAGGTGTTTTTCCTGTCGCGGCGCAGACGTTTTTGCCACGTCGTCACGGAACCGACTCGGCAAATTCGTCCGCACGTTCTTTCATTACAAAATCTCCTTTAACAGTGGAATGTCCGGGTAAACTCCTGATGCCGGCCTCTTCTGAAACGTCTCTGTTCTCTGAGGACGACCTGGGTGAACAAAGCCTTAAATTAGGATGTTTTCAGCTCGAAACAGCCAGACGGACGCCACCTCCGACCGCGCCGCGCCGATCTGCTTTGTGGGCTGTCCTTAAAGCGAAAGACACTCCACAATCTCTCATCAGCCGTTAAACTTTTCACCGAAAACCAGCTGAATTTCTCGAATAGTGTCCACTCGGATATCCCTCACAGGTCCTGAAAAAATGTTGATAAAGGAACGCGCGCCGTCTCCAGCGGCTTCTCAGACAAAGAAATTCCGACGGGTGGGGTGGAGCACTCCTCACTCAAGGCCTGCCCACAGGCGAATGACGTTACCGACGCGTGAAAAAACTCACGCATACGAACGAGGGTTCAAGCATGTCTGGTGTAATTGCACGTGATTCAAATCCATATCGTTTTTTTTAAATAAAACTGCCGGTTAGTTTTATCTCAGACCCCGTGTGTGTATATATATATATATATATATATATATGTATATATATATATATATATATACACACATTATTCCTGTTTATGAGATTGCAGTTTTTATTTTGGGGTTTTTATTAACATTTGAGGTGAGGTTTGCTTATGCAATACTTTCAGTAGTCTGTCATTTCTCACACACACACACACACACACACACACACACACACACACACACACACACACACACACACACACACACACACACACACACACACACACACACACACACACACACACACACACACAGAGGGAGAATTTTAGAAATTGCATGTTAAGCATAGTGATGATAAAAAACATATGAGAGGATGAAATTGAAAAACCTATTTTAAATTGATAAATATCCTCTATATTATACATGTACAAGCTCACATTTGATTGAATTTCTTAGACCATGTTTTCCAATACTTCTTTTAGTTATATACCTTCAAATCTTGCAGAGCTGATAGAAATTATAACTGTCATAATAGTAACTGTGATTTCTAGATCATGTTACTTTGAGTTGAAATAAGATTTCATTATCCAAGTCAGTGTTCAGAATGTATTCAGACTAGGAATCAGATTATTTCATTAGATACTATATAATTTGTTTTGTGTAACTATTGATAACTATTGATAGAAAAATGGTTTTTATTTAATTTTTCGGGTGGTGGCCAAGTGGTTAATGCATTTGGTTTCAGTGCGGAAGGTTCCTGGTTCGAATCCCACCCCTACCACATTTCGCCATGTAATGTGGAGTTGCGTCATGAAGGGCATCCGGTGTAAAACATGTGCCAGTTCAACATGCAGATCCACCTGAGATTTGCTGTGGCGACCCCTTGTGCAAAACAAGGGAGTAGTCGAAGGGACTTACTTTATTTATACTTATTTTTGAAAACCGTTGATGTAACGCCATATGCCTTGTTGGAAAACACTACAGGACAATGTCGAGCAGTTTCCATGAGGGGAATCTCTATATATTGCCATTGAAATAATTTAAATTCTTTTCATATTGTTCATTTCACTGTAATTTCAATTGAATATTGTTTAAAAGAAATTAGGAATGAACGCTATCACTGAAGTGCTGTCTTTTTTTTTTTTTTTTTTAAAGCAGAGATATTAATCTTTTAGGAACAAGATGATTACCTTGTATGTACAATATAATAATGTGCTGCAACAAGATAATTACCCCATTGTTACCAATGTAAGATGACGCTGGCTATAAGGTGATTTCCCCCCAAAAAAGGCTTTCTGGACAAAGAAATAATGAAAATACTTTTTTCCAAAAAATAAGGCTAATAACACATATTATGGATAGACACTCATTTCTCTTTTCAACTATGTACTGACACAGTCACCTGTTAATCTCTTGAAAGGAACTGCTTATTGACCCATGGTAAAATATTCTGAGTTAGTACTTTTAACATGGTCTTTTTGGGCTCATTATCTTCTAACATCTTTGCGTAATTGGGGCACTACGCCCCCCTGTTATGCAAAACTTTCTTCTTTAAAAACCTTAAACTAAGAAATTAGATGGAAAAATCCCCTAACCCGTACAGTTGTCATGGAAGGGGAAATTATCTATAGAGACAAAAACAATTTTATTTATTTATTCGGTACCAGGCTGGAAACATGTTTACTTCTGTTTTAAAGTTGAACACTTTAACATGGACTTGAATGGGAACCTGCTTGTTTTGGGAGCCAGCCTCAAGTGGACACTCCAGGAACTAGGACTTTCTTTTTTTTGTTGTTTTTTTTTTGTTTTCTGGGTGAGCTTCATCTGAGATTATGGAAGGTTTATCTTTGGTCCTGAGGTGCACACTCGTATATGGTACCACCCATTGTTGCAGATGTATTAACATATAAATGTTTAGGTCCTGAACATAAGACTATGTATTTCCAAGTTTTAAAAATGATTAATTGCTTTAAAAAACTCTTATATCCTCCTGACTACCAGGAGAGACACACACACACACACACACACACACACACACACACACACACACACACACACACACACACACACACACACACACACACACACACACACACACACACACACACACACATACTTACATACAGTGGTGGGCACAGTTTCGATAATCCGATAACAGATAATTATTGAAGATAATGTTTTCGGATTATCTTTTTAGATAACTTTAAAAACCATAATCGGACTAATTATCTTCCGATACATTTTTGTCCGATAACTTTTAGACCGATAACATAGTAAACAAAGATGAACAGTGACAAACACTTTTAAAATTTAAAATGAGTTGAGCACCTACCTGTTAAAAGTTTCCTAACAGATGCATAGTTCTACCCTCTGCAAACAGAAGAGAGCTGCTTCCAGAAGAAACCACTCTATCCTCTGCAGGCAAAAGAGAACTGGTCTTACAAAAAAAAAAAAAAATCATTTCCTTTAACACCATACTGATACGCTGGCAATATCACCCAAGTCATCCAGAGGCATACATTTTTAACTTATGGTTCAAATTTTAACCAAGCTAATTTTGGACAAGTTATTTAAAATTACTGTCATGTCTGACGTTTTATAAAGTGAAAATATCAGATATATGTTTTAGCTTTAAAGTAATGTGCTAATTTTAAGGTTTTGTGACACTCTGTTCAGGCACCACGGACAGCAGCATTAAACTCTAGTGCCTAAAACTCTCGTGAATATATTCTCTGGGTTTATAGATGTTGTATTTGCGTTTGTTAAATTCCATGCATCTTAAATGTAGCAGACACAGATTATCTGGGATTTTGTTTTGGCAAGTTTTTCAGGCCTCTACTGCAATCTACTGGCCAGTAGTGTTTATGGCAGCATTCGCCCTAAGTACTAAGCGTCTGGGCACCAGTAGATGGCAGTGTTCTATTTACTTTGACCCCGGTTATATCAGATGGTTGTCAAATCAACTTTTTGGCTTTTCAAATGGCTTTATTTTATTTTTATTTTTTTGTTTTTTTACAAATTAAGTTTAAAAACAAAACAACAAAAAAAATAACATTACAAGACAGCTCTGTGGTGTTTGCACAGGCACAATGCGAGCGGTTGGACGCTTGTAGCTCTTCAGCAGCAGGATAACCTCACGACGGCCAACCAGAATAATATCAAACAGGTTTGATTTTCATTCGACCATACGATCGGCAATCAGGAGGTGGTCGTGAGATGTTAAACGCAGCTTGTTACTCCATGTACACTACACAATGCAGGACGCGCGATTAACCTGAAACTCGGTCCAAAAAAATTCTCGCACGAATGAAAAATTATCTGAAAAAGGGCCAAAACTCACACAGTGTAAAGCCAACATTTGTGTCAAGACAATATTGAGTGCACATTTTACAACATCATCAAACGTGCGCACGGCACTAATAAAATGAGCGCACATTCTCTCCACATGCAAAACATTTTGCGACGACACTTCCAGGGCTCCATAAAAATGCCTGTTTTTACAAATAAAAAATTGAATATTTTACAAAAGCACATTTATCTGTAAACACCAACACATGACACACATCACATTAACGTGTTGGTTTACATAATGAATGACTGAACCAATCAGTGTTTAGCAGAGGCACTTTTACCCAGAATCCTTTGCAATCTGTCTGTGTTTGTTACAAAACCTCAGAATTAGTGCATTATTCAGCATTAAAAGATATATGTTATATTTTAACTTTGTACAAATGACAGAATTGACATTAATGGAGTTATTCTATCTGTATTAATGTTATTTATAAATCAAAACCATAAGTCAGCATGACTTTATTTTCCAAGGCCTCCGCCTGACCGGAGCGTTGTGATTGATAGAGAGCTGGCTTTATGGCTGCTCTCAGGGTGCCTCTATGCTGGAAGCTGTGTAGTAAACAAGAGCTTCCAGCAGAGGCAGGATGTTCAAAGACAAAAGTGTGGCCTCATTGTTTGGGTCTGTTGTCACTTTTAGTATTACTAGAAGCTGTTGTGGCGTTAAAACTCAAATTCAGTTTATTAGTAGCTGCAAATGTACCAGAGACAATATTGGAATTTATTGGTTATCTGTAACTTCTGACCGAAGTTATCTTTTCAGTTATCTGATTATCTGTTATCGAAGTTAATTTTTTGGTTATCTGTGCCCACCACTGCGCATATATATATATATATATATATATATATATATATATATATACACACATATGGATTACTTGTAATCTGATTACTTTTGGATTCCATTTCAATCCACGTGTGTGTATGTATGTCGTGGGTATCAGGAGGATATTTGCAGAAATACAGCATCTTGAACAAACTTATCTTGTGTGAAGATTATCTTATCACAACAGTTTATTTAAGGTTCCACAGGTTGGCCTTCTGTTGCATGTGTTGAGGGCAGGCTGAGCACAAGTGGCATGTAACACAGTACATTACATTTTATGTTTGTAATAAAAGTGGTTCTCTTTGAACCATTTTTTTGTAAGCATTTAGCCTAATCATTCTCATAGTGAAACAGTCAGTACATCCATTAACACACTAAAGTCTTTCACTGTGTTTTATGAATCGGCATGCCAGAAATACTTTGGTCCCTTTGAGAAATGATGTCTTCTAAAAAGTTTGCTGTTCTATTTGTGTACTCAGTTTTCAGCTCTCCCAAATGACTCTTAACAGTTTTGGGGAGCTTTGATATCCATGTACATGGAGCTTCCCTGGCCTTGTTGTTGATCATAAAATTTGCAGTTGATAAATCCTGCCTGTCCTGCGTTCGTACCATTATCAATTTAAAATGGGTGACAATCAAAGGTGACAATGAAGATTGAGTTGTCTCTGTTTTGAGAAGGTTGTATAAATGTGGTATGCAGGCTACACAGTAAATAAACAAATTCCTTATAATCTAATCAATTAATGCTTGTATATTAGGTGGCTGGCAAATGAGATGGCGATGATGAAGATGTTAATTACTGCTCTTGTCTTCTTTTCTTTCTCAGCCTAACCGGGATCTTGATATGTTCATAAATGCCTCTAAGAACTTCAATCTGAACATAACCTGGGCCACAGGTTTCACTGGTAGGTCTCACCAAATGACTTAGACACACTGAAATGAATGAATTCAGTCTATCTTAAAAAAAACATAATACACCTAACAGCCTGGTAATAATAAAGTTCTCCTACATAGAACCACAGTGCATCTGGTAAGTATTCACAGTGCTTCACTTTTTCCACATTTTGTTATATTAAAGTCTTATTCCAAAATGGATGAAATTCATTTTTTCCTCAAAGTTCTATGCACAATACCCGATAATGACAATATGAAAAATGTTTTTCTGAGATTTTTTTTTACAAATTTATATAAAAAAAACCCCCTAAGAAATCACATGTACTTAAGTATTCACAGCATTTGCCATGGAGCTAATCATCCTTGAGATGTTTTGACAGCTTAATTAGAGCCTACCTGGGGTAAATTCAGTTGATTAGACATGATTCGGAAAGACACACACCTGTCTACATTAGGGATGGGTATCAAGAACCGGTTCCTTTCGGGTATCGTTAAGAAATTATTAGATCCACCGACATCAATAAGCTTTTTGCTTAACGATTCTGTTATCGGTCCTTCAGAGTGGCCATTGTTTTGGGGGGTGTTTGTCAGGAAAATGATAATTTCTCTACACTGAGTACAGACCCTGCAGCGGGTCTGTAATCAGCTTTTCTGCAGCGAGGCTTTGCTTTGAACCTTGACCCAGTCGAAGCAGTGGTTTGCAGATTGAAGCAGTGCTTAGATCTATTGCTTCGTTTATTCTTTTTCTTTCGCTTAATTTTCCCCCACTAAAACCATAAAGAGCATATGTCTGTGAGTATTATTTACCTTTTTTATGTTAAACCGACCTCTATGGCATTTTCAGTGTTAAAAGTTAGCATTAAGCAGTTGCAGCTGTCATCACGTTCGGGGAATTTGTTTTCAAATTGTAATATTTTTTAAATTTATTTTTGTTTATATATTAATAATCTAATGATTATTATATACAATATATACTTATTATATACAATTTTAGAGAAAGAGACAAAAAGAACCTGAATAGAAACACAGCAGAAAATATAAAACCAACAATGAACATACATAAATAAATAAATACATACATACAGAAATAAATGTTTCCTGTGAACACCTAGTGACTCTTACACCTCCATTTCATCCCTGTCTTATTTAAGTTTAATGACAGTTTGTTTCAGTCAAACCATATTTTCACTTTGTTAATTTCTTCAGTGATTTCCTCCAGAACTATCTGCCAAACTAGAAAACTGCTGCATCCTAATAAGAGCAGAATACTACTGGAATGAATCTGAATAAGGAAAGTTGGGTTTTTTTCTCATTAAATGGATGCTGCACTCACTGCAGTTTATTGTCTGGAATAGTCCCAGATTGCATTTCAGAGCTTCCAGAATTCAAACATTTTCGTGCGGGATGCTGGGGGGTAATTTTGGGTTTCACCTTTTTGTTTTTCACCACTTTCATCCCTGAATGTGTCAATCGTGAGTCACTTTTGTGCTGATTAAAGTCACTAACTGGGACTCCTGTCTTGTTGCGAGAAAGAAACGAGAATCGTCCTCCGTTCTTTTCACACAGCTCCAAACACTGCGCGGCTCTCTGCCGAGTCAAGTTAGAACGATAGAATCCAGTCGGAATTAATAACTTCAAAGCGAAACACTGTTTTGTTTATTTTTATTTATGTCTAGAGATCAAGGATACAGTCACCAATTTCATATTTATTTACTTTAAGACTCAATGAAATACATAGAAAACCTGTAAAGCCTACTTTTAGTACAAAATTCACGAGGTATCGATAAGGGAATTGATAAGGAATCGGATCGATAAGCAGAATCAATAATGGCATCTATATCGATAAAATCTTATCAATACCCATCGCTAGTCTACATATAAGGTCCCACAGTTGACAGTGCATCTGTCGAGGCACAAATTTGGGAAGGGTACAGAAACATTTCTGCTCCTTCAAAGGTCCCAATGAGCACAGTGGCCTCCATCTTCCATAAATGGAAGCCGTTTGGTTGCACCAGGACTTTACCTAGAGCTGGCTGCCAGTCTAAACTGAGCAATCAGGGGAGAAGGGCCTTAGTCAGGGAGGTGACTAAGAACCCGATGGCCACTCTGTCAGAGCTCCAGCATTCCTCTGTTAAGAGAGCAGAACCTTCCAGGAGGACAACCATCTCTGCAGTATTCCACCAATCAGGCCTGTATGGTAGAGTAGAGACAGCCAGACAGGAGCCACTCCTTTGTAAAAAGGCACATGGCAACCCACCTGGAGTTTGCCAAAAGGCACCTGAAGGACTCTTAGACCATGAGAAACAAAATTCTCTGGTCTGATGAGACAAAGATTGGTGTGAATGCCAGGCATCATGTTTGGAGGAAACTAGGCACCATCCTAGGCACCTACAGTGAAGCGTGATTGTGGCAGCATCATACTGTAGGGATGTTTTTCAGCAGCAGGAACTGGGAGACTAGTCAGGATTGAGGGAAAGGTGAGTGCAGCAATGTACAGAGACATCCTTGATGAAACTTTGCTCTAGAGCACGCTTGACCTCAGACTGGGGCAGTGGTTCATCTTTCAGCAAGACAATGACCCTAAGCACACAACCAAGATATCAAAGGAGTGGCTTCAAGACAACTCTGTGAATGTTCTTGAGTGCCCCAGCCAGAGCCCCAGACCTGAATCCGATTGAGCATCTCCGAAGAGATCTGAAAATGGCTGTGCACCGACGCTTCACATCCAACCTGATGGAACTTGAGAGGTGTTGCAAAGAGGAATGGGCAAAACGTCCGAAAGATAGGTTCACCAAGCTTGTGGCATCATATTCAGGAAGCCGTGAGGCTGTAATTGCTACCAAAGGTGCATCAACAAAGTCTTGAGTACAAGGTGCGAATACTTATGTACATGTTATTTATTTTTAATAAATTGGCAACAAAAAAAAAACACTTTTTCATGTTGTCGTTATGGGATGTTGTGTGTACAATTTTGAGGGGCAAAAATTAAATTTGCTCCATTTTGGAATAAGGCTTTAAGATAACAAAATGTGGAAAAAGTAGGGTGCTGTAAATTTCCAGATGCACTGTATAATTGGATGTTGAGACTGACAATAATTTGTTAAAAATGGGAAGGTAAAATTAATTACTACTTTGCATTTTGTTTCATTTTAGGAAGATGTGCTTTGAATGTGAAAACAGTAGAATCGTTTACAAAGAGTGCTGTCATGTTAAACCTCTTCATCTTGTATGGATGAAGGAATTTAATTACAGGCTGACTGTTCATGTTTAAACTTCATCTCTTCAGTTTATGTACTGTAGAGCTAATTTAGTAAACACAGAGGTAATGACTGAAGACTTTGAAACAGATTCACATTTGGAAGATTAATGCATAACAATGGCAGATGGATATTTATATGAATTGTATCCATGAGAGTCACTTCTGGATGATGAAATATTCTAGAAAAAGCAATGCAGACTTCAAAGCCATAGATATTTCACTGTCAGAAAAGTGGCGTCTTTCTTTTTTTATATTTCATATTTTACAACTTTTTAAAAGAATGTATTTGCTTTTATTTTGCTTTTTTCCTCACTTTGTCATTCTCTTCTTAATCAACTTATTTTTTTTTTTTACACTTTTTCGTTTCATTTTTTTCTTTCTCCATTTCTCTTTCTCATTTGTGATGTTCTTTGTCATTTAGCAGGTACCCAGACCGGGGAGGAGATTCCTATTGTCTCCCGCAGCAACATCAAGGAGTTCAAAGACAGCTTCTCCAATGAGAATTTTGACTTCCGCAACAACCCAAACATAACGTTCTTTGTCTATGTCAGCAACTTCACCTGGCCCATTAAAATTCAAGTAAGCTTTAAGTTCTGCTGACATAATTCATGTTGCTGTGGTGTAATTTTTACGACAAGCGATGTGCTAACAACAAACATGTTATGATGACATGCAAATGCCAGATGATTATGTTGCCTATTACTGATAACATTTAACAGATGAATAAGTATATACTCTTTATGCACAGACTAGTTAATAGCATTTAGCAAAACACACGTGATATTATACAAATAATGAATGAGTTCAATGGTAGGAATATTTCATGAGGTAAAAGATGGAATGTTCAATTCAATGAGGCAAAGCCAAGTTGAATGGTACCTTCCAGCATTCATGGAATTAAATATTTGTTCCATTGAAAGAATATAAAAACATTCATTATTTGTTTTATATAATGGCTAAAATAGATGCTTGTCATTTGATATTATATTCATTTATAAACACCAGAAAAGGGACTTACATTTTAGTGTGCTGCTTTGACATCAACAGTCCAACATGAAATAGGAGACCAAAATTGTTCTCAGTTAACTTGGTAAAATAGTTAGTTTGTGATTAAAAAAAAAAAACTTTGTGTAGTTCCTCAGTCCAGTGAAAAATCGCATCAGAAATTTGTCCACCTTTTCAGCCTAACAGCTCTTCATGCCACCAGATGGCTTATGGCATAGTGGATTTGTTTTGTATTTTTTGTTTTTGTGTGCGTGTGTGTTAAAAGAATTAGCACCATCAATTAGCTCGTTCAAATCATTGGCCGTCAGCAAAACGTACTCTGCCATGTTTAGCTAAATGCTGCCCCCACTAGTGTGTGCATGGGTGGGGTTCGCAGCATGCAAGCATACAAAATGTATGGAACCAAATTTGCACGATAAATATAACCATATTTGCAGGCTAAATGCAACACAACACAAATGGGACAAATAATCCATGTCACGTGACATACAAAGCACCAATCAAATGACAAGAATCCACTCAGCCATTATTTAAATTCAAATATTGCATGCACAAACATATGTTGTATGACTATGTATACTTAAAAAAAAAAGCCATGAGGCAGGAATTTGGAATTATGGGTGAAAATTTGAGTGAAGCACTTATTTTTTTTAAAAAAGGAACATTGAATTAAATAAAAAAAATTATAATTGTAATTATAATTGGAAAATTATGATAATTTGGGCTTTTTAACAAAGGGTGAATTTCCAAGATCCAGAGTTGAACTCTCCAGACCTGGGTACTTTCCAGAAAGTGATTTCACCAATCCTGGGTACTTTCCAAAAAATGATATAATCTGCAGCTGTTTTTATTGGTATAAGACTTGCTATATTTAGAAAAGGCCACCCTTTTGGGGTGGAGAAATTTCCCTTTTTAAAAAGCAGAGAAGCTTGAATCTTCGACTGGACTGGGTTGCTTGATGCAAGGACGTTTCGCTTCAAATCACAGAAGCTTCCTCAGCTAAAATTCTTGCTCTGGTAGTCTGACTTCTGTCTTGACTCTTGTAGAGAAGAATAAACAGAAGCCACAAAAGCTGGAGTTTTAAACCTAACCAGACCCCTCCTACCGAGAGGCAGACTGCTATAGGCTAGTGACTAAACAATAGCTCTAATTAGCACCTATTGTGCTCTAGTTAGCACCCTCCTAATGACAGGGCAGCTGTCCCTCCTAATGATGGGACGGACGCCTCTCCTGCCGGCTCCCTTGACGACTCTCCTGATGACGTGAATGACTCATTACCATGAACAAAATACTGAAACTGCTTTGACCTGAGTACCCCATTGTAAACAGGGGACAAAGCGTGTCTCAGACCCCCTCCCCGGTTAAGGCTGGGTTTCAACTGTTTCACATAGAATGCCTCCTTGACCCCTCTCTCAAACCATTTCTTCTCTCTGGCTAAGATTTTAACTTCCTTGTCCTCAAACGTGTGGTTAGTGTCTTTAAGGTGGAGATGAACTGCAGACTGAGGTCCACTTGCGCCCTCTCTGCGGTGCTGGTATAGCCTTTTGTGTAAAGGTTGCTTAGTCTCACCTATGTAGTGTTTGTTACAGTTTTCCTGACATCTGATAGAATACACTACATTGCTCTGTTTGTAACTAGGGATCCTGTCCTTAGGGTGAACTAATTTCTGTCTCAAGGTGTTAACCGGTTTAAAGTAAACTGGGATTTTGTGCTGTCTGAAGATCCTCTATAAGGGAGAGACACTCCTCTTCTTCTTGTTTCTGTCTCCTGTCTATCTGGTCTCTTTGTTCTGTGGGACTTCTGCACTTCTGTGAAGAGATGAGAACCAAAGTAGTGGAAATCACAGCTCTGAGTGGCACTTGAAAACCCCCTGTTGTGTCAATTCACTTGAGCATGAAGGTGTGAAAAGGTTTTTAAACCATCAGCATCAGCAGATATTCTGTGAGAACAAGTTTGATCCACAGAGCTGTGACACCAGAAAGACCCAGGCCTGATGAATCCTGGTAATTTAAGTCATTGTTCAGGGATTTAATTGCTTCCTCCGAGCAAACCCGTTTATAGATATGTTTTTCCCTCTACAATCTGTAATTTCCTTGTTATATATAATAAACACTGGTAGATGGTCAGATATATCACAGACCATTAGGCTGCCTGTAGCGTCATCCATAGTGCTGTTTGTGAAGATGTTATCAATTAAAGTGGCACTGTGATTTGTTACCCTGCTAGGTCTTGTTATAGTTGGATAGAGGCTCATGCCAAACATCATATTAAGGAAATTATTAGTCCATTTGTGCTTTGTGTGATTTAGTATATCTATATTTAAATCTCCACATATAAACATAGTTTTCTTTTCTTTCCTTGAAAATATTTTTCCTACACAGTCATTGAATAATTCTACGTCAGCTCCTGGAGACCGATACAAACAGCTCACAATTACATTTCTCTCCTTATCATTATGGACTTCAATTGTAACAACTTCTAAAACATTATCTATAGCCAGAGTCATATCCTCTACTAATTTAAACCTAATGCTATTATGAATATATAGTGCCACTCCTCCACCTATTTTATTTTTCCTATTAACATACTTGAGTTCATATTCTTCTATTTCAAAGTTAATACCTTTGTCCTCATTAAACCAAGTTTCTGACAAAGCAGTTATACTAAATGGATGTGCAAACTGCTGTATATATTCTTTGATGACATTAAAATTAGCATACATACCTCTACAGTTGAAGTGGATAATTGACAATTTTTCCTTCATTGTCATAGCATGTAGAAAATCATCAACAGTATAATATATACAATCATCATTAAATGTAGAGTAAAAAGTATTATCAGGGTCTAGTTCTTTTTGTGAGTCTTGAAAATTATATTCAGTATATGAAAATAGATCCAGGTGCTCCAAATGCATTGTCCTTTGGTATAATTCTGAATCCATACTCATCATTTTTTTTTTCAAGATAAAATGAATTCTATGTTATTAGTAATAATCGATCAAAAAATTACCATCTCTCGATCCATCTTTGTCTTTGTGTTCATCAAAAGCTCAAAATTCACCAATGACTAGATCTCTAGGAGGCGTCCCCTCATAAATATCTAAATCACTGAGGTTCTTAACCACCAACACCTTAGCCTCCTCCGGTGATCCATTGAGCTTAATAAAGACTTTGCAGTTATTTACCCAAGTGCTTTGGATCTTTTTAGTTTCCTCAGGTGTCTGGCTTTTCGGGCAGTTTCTGCATTTTTCCGGGTCATTTTTCCAGGTCAAGTCTATGTTCATATAGACATTAGTACCTTTCAGTTTTCTTCCTTGTTTAATTAAGGTAATCTTTTGCTTGAGATTTGCAAAACGTAATATCAGGGCTTGCACGTCCTCTCGTCGTCTTCTCGGTAATGTGTGACAGGTTTCCAAATCACTTACATCCAGTGAAATATCATGCACATTGAGAAAGGCTGCTACCTGTTGCTCAATAGAGCTTGACTCTTGCTCACTGGGCTCATTCCGGTTGTTATTCGCAATCACCGCATGAGCATAGGACCGGGGTTTGATCTTAAACCCCATGATTACAATATCTTTCATTCTTGTATATTGTTCCAACTCATCAACTTTCCTTTCAAGATCTGTGATCCTCCTGCTCTTTTCCTTGTTTTCTTCTCGTAATTGCTTCACTTCATCAAGAAGCGCAATGATTCTCTTTTGGTTCTGACGGATTAAGGCAACATCTTCCGTTAAAGTATCAAGTGACTTTCTGATTTCGTCACCCTCCTCCAAAGAAAGGTTTCTTTTCGATGGCATCTTTGGACACAAATAGTTTGTTTGCTAACCCACTTCGAGGCTAACTCAGTAGCTGGCTCGCCGCTATAGCCTTCATCAAGCCTGGTGGATTCTGGCTCGCTGCTGTAGCCTGCGTCGGGTCTGGTGGAAGCTGGTTTGCCGCTGTAGCCTGTGTCGGGCCTGGTGGTAGCTGCTTGCCACTGTAGACTGCGTCGGGCCCGGTGGAAGCTGGCTCGCCGCTGTAGCCTGCTTCGGGCCTGGCGGTAGCTGCTCGCCTCTGTAGCCTGCGTCGGGCCTGGTGGAAGCTGGCTTGCCGCTGTAGCCTGCGTCGGGCCTGGTGGTAGCTGCTCGCCGCTGTAGCCTGTGTTGGGCCTGGTGGATGCTGGCTTGATGCTGTAGCCTGCTTCGGGCCTGGTGGTAGCTGCTCGACGCTGTAGCCTGCATCGGGCCTGGTGGATGCTAGCTCGCCGCTGTAGCCTGCGTCGGGCCTGGTGGATGCTAGCTCGCCGCTGTAGCCTGCGTCGGGCCTGGTGGATGCTAGCTCGCCGCTGTAGCCTGCGTCGGGCCTGGTGGAAGCTAGCTCGCCGCTGTAGCCTGCGTCGGGCCTGGGTCTTTCTGGTGTCACAGCTCTGTGGATCAAACTTGTTCTCACAGAATATCTGCTGATGCTGATGGTTTAAAAACCTTTTCACACCTTCATGCTCAAGTGAATTGACACAACAGGGGGTTTTCAAGTGCCACTCAGAGCTGTGATTTCCACTGCTTTGGTTCTCATCTCTTTACAGAAAACCCACGCACACTGACCAATATCTGCTCTTTGGCTCAAACCACCCCCTTGAACACAAGCTTGGGGTGATCAGGACTCTTCAACACAGAGCCCTACAGGTGCCCACAACTGCAGAGGGAAGTGCTAAAGAACAACAACTTGTTCGGAAAGCCCTCACAGTATGTGGGTACCCACGATGGTCCCTGGACAAAGTGCAGAAGTCCCAGAGAACAAAGAGATCAGATAGACATGAGACAGAAACAAGAAGAAGAGGAGTGTCTCTCCCTTATTTAGCAGGAGTAGGGGAAAAACTACAGAGGATCTTCAGACAGCACAAAATCCCAGTTTACTTTAAACCGGTTAACACCTTGAGACAGAAATGAGTTCACCCTAAGGACAGGATCCCTAGTTACAAACAGAGCAATGTAGTGTATTCTGTCAGATGTCAGGAAAACTGTAACAAACACTACATAGGTGAGACTAAGCAACCTTTACACAAGGAGAGGGCGCCAGTGGACCTCAGTCTGCAGTTCATCTCCACCTTAAAGACACTAACCACACGTTTGAGGACAAGGAAGTTAAAATCTTAGCCAGAGAGAAGCAATGGTTTGAGAGAGGTGTCAAGGAGGCATTCTATGTGAAACAGTTGAAACCCAGCCTTAACCGGGGAGGGGGTCTGAGACACGCTTTGTCCCCTGTTTACAATCGGGTACTCAGGTCAAAGCAGTTTCGGTCTTTTGTTCATGGTAATGGGTCATTCATGTCATCAGGAGAGTCGTCAAGGGAGCCGGCAGGAGAGGCGTCTGTTCCATCATTAGGAGGGACAGCTGCCCTGTCATTAGGAGGGTGCTAACTAGAGCACAATAGGTGCTAATTAGAGCTATTGTTTAGTCACTAGCCTATAGCAGTCTGCCTCTCGGTAGGAGGGGTCTGGTTAGGTTTAAAACTCCAGCTTTTGTGGCTTCTGTTTATTCTTCTCTGCAAGAGTCAAGACAGAAGTCAGACTACCAGAGCAAGAATTTTAGCTGACGAAGCTTCTGTGATTTGAAGCGAAACGTCCTCGCATCAAGCAACCCAGTCCAGTCAAAGATTCAAGCTTCTCTATTATGGAAACCACCTGGACAACTGAGAGCCTACACAGAAACTTCCCTTTTTAAACAGTATTTAAGATGACCACAAACCAGTGTAAATCAAAGCTGTTCCATTGTTCTTTGAGGACTGTGAATTTTGCTTCCTTTGCTGGCAAATAAAAATTGTTGCTTTGGGCCTTTGAGTTTTCTCTCACTTTTCTGGACACCTTTAACCAGACCTTTTTGAACAATTGAGCACAGCTAAAACACTTAGAGCGCAATCACACATCGGCCGATTGAGGCCGAATGGCATCAGAATGACTCATTCGGCCACAGTCGGTAAGTGTTGGGGCAGTCTACATAGTTGGTCCCATTCACTCGTCTGTCCCGAGTGCGTTGCACAGTTCAAAACACTCTTGGCGCAGTCGAGATGGGGGGCACACATCTGACGGTGGTCTGTGTGCAGTTTGTGTGCCATCTGATCACAATCTGCATATTCTGACGGCGCCATAACAGCATTTGAAACAATCGGATCAAGGATGATTGAGCTCTGAGATAGGATCGGTCAAAGCAAAGCCTGCCGGGATGTTGTGCCACGTATGTCCACCTCCACTGGACCCCAGGCAGGGAGGGCAAAGGAAATGTTGAAATGTAATAACATGTATGTGGCACACATGCATCATGTGCACTGAATGTGAACACTGCTCAATCTTACCGAAAGCACCATGTGCCACTGCAGGTCAGTGCGTTGCACAGCAAACACCGCCGCAGATCTGAACAAGCTGTTATCCATAACAGACCTTACAGTACAGATATGTGTCCATTCCTTCCCATGGGCAACCTAAATAATGTGAAATTTTGTGCCCATCATATCTGTGACACCATGGGCAGGTGCACCCCACCCCTGCCCCATGCACATCAGTGCATCATTGCACGTGTCAGAGGCTCGGAGCTGAACAGATCTCACTACTGTAAAATACATATTATTACTTGATCACCATCTAACTCTGTAGGAGGTATGACATGGAACTGTTTCGCCAGGCCATGACAACATTTTTAAACATGAATCTCACCTCCAGCACAGCCCCAGGAATGTTTCACAGCGCAAGCCAGACAGGAGCCACAGACCACAGCCTGCGGTGAAAAGCCTCTCACCTGGCTGCTGTGTGCTGCAAACAACCACAGCGTAAATAAATCCCATGTGACCGGATATTGTGGTGTACAGAGTTGCATTGTGCTTCTTATGCTGAAGTGAGCAAAAAAAAAAAAAAAAAAAAAAGTTTGCTGGATAGGCTGTGTCTGACGAATGTTGTGCACATGGGAAAGCTTGGGCCACTGCCAGCAAACTTTAGCAGCAAAGGTGTCAAGTAGCTGACAGCAGTAGTGGCTCATACAGCCATTATGAATGCACGCACGCACGCACACACACACACACAATCATTTCAACACATGTTCTACACATGCACACACACGTGAGGTCTGTGAGCGCTGGGTAGGAGAGGATGAGCAAAGATGTGATTGCATGGGAATGAGAGGGTGTGTGACTGCACCAATGCTTAGACACATATGGCGTGAGTCCAGTTCATATGTTGGTTGTATTCAGATGTCCAGTACCGGCAGGGCCTGTGCAAAGAGAGGACACAGCGCTGCCTCCCACTCCGGTCCCGTGTTTGCCATCGACATGTTTGGACATCGGGCAGACTTCAGCACCTTTTCTGGCCGTCTGACAGCAGTCTGTGTCGTCTAACTGTTGTCTAAATACGCTCTGGATGCAGTCGTGCAGGTGTGGATGAGGTAATATGGACGGGATCCGCCCATAGTCTACACAACGGAATATGGCCATTTTTGCTGTGTTGGCTTGGTTCCTGTGCATTCTTACTATGTGTGACGGGGTCTTCGACTCTTGTGTGGTGATCAAGGACTCTGTCTGATGTCTCCAGAACACTGCTTTAATCATAAGATTAACTAGGAAGTGTTTTACAGCACAGGCAAGGTGAAACTGTGCTTAAGGCCCTGTCACACCTTGATGATTTAGCCTGTGTATGCTGACCGTATTAAAAACACTGGCGCACGCTGGCATACCTCTAATAAATTAATGCAGCTGTCACACCTTCATGATTAACCAGCGTATGCCGACAGCCCCGTTTCCACCCAGTGGTTTGGGTGAGTACTGCACCGTGTGGTGCAGGTCAGAAATGGAGTAATTTAACCTTGGTCGACCATTTTCATTGTATACAGAATGGAGATGAGTAGACTGGCTGTGGTAAACGCTGCTGTGAATGAATGGAGTGTTGTGACTCTTTAAAGTTTTAAAGCGCAGAGTGGCTGCTGTCAGGTCTGCGTATCAGACCTGATCAGGTCATCACAGACCTGAATAATGAAATACCGTGATGATTTAAACTTTAAAAGCACTAGTCGACTGCTATCAGGTATGATCTGAATGAAGTGCTGATCTGTCAGTGTGGTGATCACCGCCAGCGACGGCACTTTAAATGTTTAAACAGCGCATTAATCAGACGTGACCACACCTGATCGATCAGGTCATCTGATGATCACAAGGACAGTGACGCATTAAAAGCTTAAATCATCACAGCGCTTTTGTGCGATCAGAGTGTGACAGTGGCATGAGAAACGCACCTGCAGCAGGAAAACCACAGAGGGACTTGCTTTAAAATGCTACGTTTCCTTCCACAAATGAAAGTATTTCCAGATGTCATTTAAAAAAATGAGCTTTATGTAGATTCATGTCCGTCTGTGACGGTGAATTGGATTGAAACAAACAGGTCAGTCTGTCGCATGAGGACATACAGCTTTCAGCCAGTCAGTGGCCAGTATTGATGGACAAATTTAGACTTATGAGTAAATTACAAGAAATGTGTGCCAACAATCACATAACTTTCCTACTAAAACTTATGTCCCGGGACTTGAGTCACATGTTGGCACGCGTTGAAAATTTTCAGCATGCCCAAAAATTTTTGAGGTGTTCAGCTTAATAGGACATATATTGGCGAGCGTCAACATGTTTCAACGTGCTTCAACATACTCTTAACTTATAAAAAACTTTTTAAATATGATTGGCATATGCTGACTAAATCATCAAGGTGTGACAGGGCCATTAGGTAACGCATGATATGGTGCATCATGATGGGTTAGGGTTACAACCTTAGTTATTATTAAAACATTGTTGGCAATCAAGCCTCTTGAGGGCTTTACTTGCCTTCAGTGACTGCAGCATTTATGAGACTATCCTGTTTTGAAAAATTATTTAAGAATGTTAGTTAATGAGATTCAAAATGGCAGCTAACGCAGGAGTCAGTAAATGCCACTGTATGCTCAAAGTGCCAAAGAAATAAAGCCTTGACCTGTATTTTTCCTTATCAGTATGCTAGTGGTACAAATCACGAAGAAATATGTTGGCTCAGTTTATATCAACCTTGTAACTCTGGGCAGTTCAATTTGCACACATGTAGTGCATTAATTTGATAATATCATTAGGAATATATGTTGTAAATCAGAAAAAGCACAATTGTTTTTTTAATTACACTATACAGTTTCAAGGTTTGTAAAAAAATGCTGTTTTCAGCCATTTAAGATTTTAATACAAGTGCCCTTTACACACCATTTTCCCCTTTTCAGTAATTTTTTTTTTTTTTTCCTCCTCCTGGAACTGGGTTTCTCTCATTTGATGCATTTATCAAAGGTGGCCAGACAACTTGGGGGATTAATTGCCAACAGTGTTTTTAACGGTTGTTAAAAGTGAACCTGTCCTTTATCCCTCTAGGTTTTAAGGTATTTTCACGATTGTTCCATGCTTTCAAGAATTCCCCTTTTAAAGTTTTTTTAAACATATTTAATTATTTATTTTAGCATAGCGCCCATGTGTTGCCATTCAAAAACTCTTCAAATCTTTATTGAAAACACCTTAATTCATGTGGACAAACTGGTTTAGTGATTTAACTGGGTTCACCAGAGTATTTGGCTTAAGTAGTGTAACATATGAAGAAAGTTGTAGCTCATTAAAAAACAAAGGACAATATGAAAAGATGTAGTTTCATTTTTTTTTTTTTTTTGAGTACATTGTCTATCACTCTACATTTACCAAATGTTGGAGGTATAATGTCCATGTGTTGAATATGAAACTGTTAAGAGTAATCTCAGCTTGTAGAATGTGACACATATGTCTAGAACACTGTATACAAAAAATAATTTTGCTCTAAATCAATTTTTGTAAAATCTTCAGACCTTTATTGAAAATAAATGTATTCATGTGTATGAACTGTTTTGATGTTAGAAATGGTGCTAGAAAAAGGTTTACCAGAGTCTTCATGTTGAAAAAGTTGTGTAATGTATGTAAATACCAGTGGTCAGTCTATAATACAGTAATGTCCAAAATGAAAATATGGAATTCCACATATACAACCCCAATTCCAATGAAGTTGGGACGTTGTGTAAAATGTAAATAAAAACAGAATACAATGATTTGCAAATCCTCTTCAACTTATATTCAACTAAATACACCACAAAGACAAGATATTTAATGTTCAAACTGGTAAACTTTATTGTTTTGTGCAAATATTTGCTCATTTTGAAATGGATCCCTGCAACACGTTTCAAAAAAGCTGGGACAGTGGTATGTTTACCACTGTGTTACATCGCTGGGATTTGAACCGAGGATCCTCTGGTCTCAAGCCCAACACTTAACCACTAGACCATCACCTCCCCTCACCAACTCAGCTGCAGACTGTTCTTCTTGTAAATCAGTGGATATCAGTGGTGAAATATGAAGTTTCATGGTGATTGTTCAGCTGCACTGCAAATCCATTAGAGAGAAGTAAAAAAAAAAAGCATCACACTGCATGTGTTGTAACATAGCATCAAACTTGACTATCTAGAGGAAGTAAAAGTCATAAGAAGGTTTCCATAGGTGAACCTGTAGAAGGATCAGTTCATTTAAATGAACGTTTTCTGTGAAGGTTAGGGTATAATTTTGTCACACTAACTTTTGTAAATTAACACCATTTAGCTGAGAATGACCTGACCTGTTTCCTGTATACACTGGTTCTGCATATTGTTACATTAATTATACTATAGAACCGCCTTGCATACTGGACTGCAACCACCAATGTGCAGAATTGGTCCATCGCTACGTCTCAAAAACAGTCATCTCTCTGCAGAACCCAGGTGATACCTGTCATCTCGCTGTTCTCCTTGCCACTGTTGCACCCGAGTGCTGGATCATGCAGAGAAATGCACCACATGGACAAAATGTCAAACATCACTGTCCAGCAACCTCATGACTGAGTCCTTAAAACGGATCTAAACATTAGCTTTTATTTTATTATTATTATTATTATTATTATGCACTTCCAAATTAGGTTTTCATGTGTGATGAAAGAGACTGACTGAAAACAAAGACAAAATATTTGCCAGTAAAATCTTGAAGCTGTCCTGGAACTGAAGTCTCATGAGTCAACAAGAAAATAAAACCTGCTGAAGAGAGCTTCGCTCTCAGACTGCAGGCTTACTTGTAGTACCTAGGGTTTGTAAGAGTAGAATGGAAGGCAGAGCCTTCAGCTTTCAGGCTCCTCTCCTTTGGAACCAGCTCCCAATTCGGATCAGGGAGACAGACACCCTCTCTACTTTTAAGATTAGGCTTAAAACTTTCCTTTTTGCTAAAGCTTATAGTTAGGGCTGGATCAGGTGACCCTGAACCATCCCTTAGTTATGCTGCTATAGACAGACTGCTGGAGTGTTTCTTTCTCTTTTTGCTCTGTATGCACCACTCTGCATTTAATCATTAGTGATTGATCTCTGCTGCCCTCCACAGCATGTCTTTTTCCTGATTCTCTCCCCTCAGCCCCAACCAGTCCCAGCAGAGGACTGCACCTCCCTGAGCCTGGTTCTGCTGGAGGTTTCTTCCTGTTAAAAGGGAGTTTTCCTTCCCACTGTCGCCAAGTGCTTGCTCACAGGGGGTCGTTTTGACCGTTGGGGTTTTTCCGTAATTATTGTATGGCTTTGCCTTACAATATAAAGCGCCTTGGGGCAACTGTTTGTTGTGATTTGGCGCTATATAAATAAAATTGATTTGATTTGATTTTAACATTTAATTTTTAAATGCACCACAATGAAAATGGGAATTTTCACTTTCTTGTCATCCATGTATTTTTAACATAATTACAATTATATTATATTACAAATATATTATGTACATTGAACTTACTAAATAAAATCATGGATGCACAAACTCACACTTTAAATATTAATATGATTTACTGCGTCTTGCTAGAATGGTGTGCGAGTCCAAAATGTAGTTAGAAATGTCCATTGTTAAGTGTTGTTAGCTATTATCTGTAGCTTCTCAAAAAATGTTAGTATTATCAACGTTCTGTTTTCGCGGCGTTCATCCTCGACCCAAAATACATAAGCATATCAAACGGCAAATCTCAACTCTCCCCAGACTGTCTATGACCGAAGTTATACACACGCATGCATAGCTTTTTTGTCTTTTCTGCATTCTGCTGCAAGCAGGTGCTTCTATTTTTACACATGCATAAACTGAGATGGTTGTAGAAGACATCAAATGCAGTACAGTTTTCACTCATGGTAACAGCAACAATCGCTAATTTCTCCAAAACTATTAGTCCTATCTACTTTCCTTTTTTGCCAATGTTCATTTGAGATTCAAAATACATAAGCATACCAAATGGCAAATCTCAGCTCTCCCCAGACTGTCTATGACCGAAGTTATACGCACGCACAGCTTTTTTGTCTTTTCTGCATTCTGCCGCAAGCAGGTGCTTCTATTTTTACACATGCATAAACTGAGATGGTTGCAGAAGACATCAAATGCAGTATAGTTTTCACTCATGGTAACAGCAACAATCGCTAATTTTTCCAAAACTATTAGTCCTATTTACTTTTTTTTTTGCCATGTTCACGCTAGATCCAAAATACATAAGCATACGAAATAGGAAATGTCAGCTCTCCCCAGTTTCTATGTGATCAAAGCCATACACACGCACAGAGGCCACTATTATAATATAGATTAATTGAATTGAACACTGCATATAGAATGGTTCCATTTTCCCACATATATGCTTTTTATTCTAAATATTCTAAATGCACACATAGATCAGTTAATTATGAAGAACTGGTCTGTGGAAACTAGTGCATTTAACTTGCCTCATAATGAAATTATGAAGAAAATAAATATTCTTATGCATATTTGTCATTGTTTATAAGATACAGTCTTGAGCTGAATGATACACCTATGATTTATTTAGATTAAAAAAATACTACAGTCGAATTAACTGCATCATTCCTACCTAAACTGCCCAAAATAAAATATTGATAGAGAAATGCTTTATAAGCTGTGACATTCAGGGTTCAACGTACACCATCTGTGTTCTTGCACGTGGGACAAAAGGTGATTTGTCAGATATAATGACACTTTAAATCTCCGAACAAGAGCCTTTGTGTTTTGGCAGCATGAGGACGTACAAATACTTATAATGTCAACACCTGGAAACGTTTGAGTAAGTATGAAAGCAAGACAAAGCTGTCAAATGAGCAAAGCGTGAAAAACAGTGCTCTTGTACAAAAGTTTGAAATGGCTGAAAGTAAGCGCTGTCAACTTGGAGGTTTTCCTTTAGTAGCTTTTAATCTTATTGTGGGTGCTGAAATTTCAGATAGTAGCATGACTTAATGCGGTTAACAAGCTGAATTTACCCATGACAAACCACAGCAGGATAAGCTGTACTGAAATGATTTTTACACATGTACTTGTGGGTGAAATTCATTATCATGATTATGACACATTTCAAGCTTCAGTATGCAATAGCATCTGATATGCTAAAATCCACGTGTCCTTGCATTAGAATATAAGCATCTGGAAAATGTCTCATGACAGATCTTGTAGTGTGCTTTCATGTGCACAGATATGTTGAAAATGTACACTTGGGGATATGTGTGTTAGAAAAATTTGATCTTTTTTTTTTGTTGGGTCCAAAAAGGCAAAATATAATTATTGGCTTATGCAATCAAATGTGGCCGTTTGCGGCTGGGGGGGGGGCGCTCCGGTTTTCCTGCACTCGGTGTGGAGTATGCATTCTGTGAGGTTGGCAGTGATGGTGAATAGGACTCAGTGTGTGCTTCACTGGTCACTGCTGCTGTCTGTTTTTGCAGCCAAGCTCATACAAGGACTGCCGCACTCCATGAACCGCTGCCATGTGGACGGCTGGAGGAGAGCAAACTGTGTCCCTCAACAGTGCTCTGGCTGTATGTTGACAAAGGAGTGTTAAAGCAGTGCTGCTTGTAATTGCTATATTTGTGGCACAGTAAAAGTCAACCAGCTAAATCACAAATGGGACATTCCTGAAATGATTTAAAAAAAAAACCTAAAATCCTGTGAAATAAAAGCTGTTAGTGTGATGACAGTTGTGTGTTGTTATCTGCTATGAGGATTGTTAGAAACCGAGTTTAAAGCAAACATCAGTCTTGTTTCTTTCAAGAGCTAATTTATGTTGTAATAACATGAAATTGAAATTTGAAAAGCAGAAGGATGTTAAATATTGACAATATTACAGTCACAACTACAAACACTTGTACAGACACCCCCAAAGGGCCTTATACCACAGCGTACCTGTTATCTGTACATCTCTCTTGCCATGTGTCCATCTATCATACAGTGTGTCATCTGTCTATTCTTTCATGAAAATTCAGTAAGGTATATCTTATATTATATTCCAAATCTAAGGTGGAACTATGCCAGTATACAAAGGTATATCTAAAAAGGAAGAGTAAAATAGGAGAGTAGAAAAGAGTAGAGTAGAGCCACTTAGGTGCCTGGTCTTGGGAACCAGGAATGGTAGGTTAAAAAGCTTTTTTTAACACTGAAAGACTCAAAAAGAAGAATGAAAATGATAGAAGTGTTTGATCATTTAGTGTGTTTTCTCATATTTGGATTGCAAAGAGACGTCCAAGTCTGAACCTGCTTATTCCACCTGAGGGTTACTAGGGCTGGAAAGGTCAAAGTCGAGCAGACCATAGTCCAAAAATCTGTTTGCCATAATATCTCTGCCACCAATGTAGCTAGGGATTTGATCAAAAGCCCATATTTATCCGTCCATCCATCAATCTTCTGTACCTGTTTATTCCAGTTAACAGTCAAGTGGGGCAGATCCTATTCTAGTAGTAACTGGGTGAGAGGCAGGGTACACCCTGGACAGGCTGCTAGTCTAAGGCCTGGTTCACACGGCAGGATAATTAGGCCAATACCGGACCCGATCTTTCCCTTCCGACAATCTTAAGGACGCCCCGCCAATCGTGATGACGCTAAAGATAATCATATCAGATATTCTTGCCATGTGTGGTGTGTTAAGAGTGCTCTCATCTGCTCGGAAGGACGTCAGGAGCACTCAGATCGCAAATCGGGGATATTCAACATGTTGTATTTTTTGGCCCGATATCGCAGCGTGTTGTGTCCTCCGACCACAAACAAGCACGCAGCCTGCTGAATGTGACGTGCAGCCAATCAGAAAGTGAGGTGACAGACATACGGAGTGGAAAATAAAATCAAAACAGCTGTTCTGACTTACCAGAAAGTCTGGTGGAAACCTAAAGATAATTTTAAAATCCTGTCATGTGACCCAGGCTTTACATAAAATATTGTAGCATAAAATAAATATATACAGGTCTGTCAAGTTGCTAGTGAAGCTTTGTTATTTGCAAGGTCCTGGTGGCCACTAAAGCCACTGTTTTTTATAGGGAAGAGTGCAAACCCGACTCTGTTTGTTTGTTTCAGTGTTTTTCAAATTTTTTACACTAATTCGTGTTTGTTTGATTAATGCTCCAGTCACTTCATAGACTTGCAGTAACTGTCAGTGTGGAACTGATCTTACACAAATATGTAATGTTGCGACTCCATTCTAAAGTTAGTCTAGTTGGTCAAATCTCTTAACTGGGTAGCAGCTTGATTTTACATGAACACATGGTCGTACAATACATTGTTTGCTCACCAAAACACTAAAGGCTAATGTCCAGTATAGCCACATGCTAAGCTAGCTAACACATCCACTAAACAGATTATAAATTAAGTTACATGAATGACGTGTCTTTGTAGTATTCAGTAGTATCCTAGAGCTGATTACACACTATGTAGTCCCATCTGAAAGTACTGGAATGAAAAACACTTAATTAGATGTGTTAAGGTTGCATTTGTTTCTTCTCGCTCTAACTACGGCTCCATTTAGAATTTGAGAAAATGTCATTATCCCATTGGATATGTTGCTTTTGGAGACTAACAACCAAACGTTTACTGGATTCTCATTTACTTGAGATTATTGTATTGACATTTTGGCTTTTTAGGAATTCTAATAAACGAGACTCTTTGAGGAAAAATTATTACATTGTAAATCAGAGAAAGAGATCTGTGCTCTGTGTACCATTAATCAGTGAAGATATGGCATTCCAGCCAGCCGTTTTCACCAGTGCACCACCATTAAATTAGATATGATGCCAACAAATGTATGCTAATGTTACTCTTTGCTAGCAGTTAATTTGCACTGCTGAAAAGGACGTAGACATCAATTAAAGTCACCATTAATGTGTTGTTCTTTGAGGGCAACTCGGCTTTCATTTGTAGCATGTGCCTGTGGTATGAGCACTGTAATTCACTCTGAGATCCCTTGGTGGGGGATTTTTTTTTTTTTTTTTATGTGTAATATTTTTTTATATATGTATATTTAGACACTGCATCATAAATGATCAAGTGCAAACAGATATTTTGGGAAGGGGCTTCGTGAGTTCATTCACTTTAGATTATTATTTGGAAGCCGGTTTCTAGAGTTGTGCGCGCTTGCAGCCATGCGAACTGTGTGCATGTTATGATGTGTGATATTGGGCTGGTGTGTCTGTGTGAACACAGTGTCAGGATTGGCTGATGCTGTTTTTGGAGACTGAGTCACTCTGGGCCTGGCTTCTTGTGAGTTCTGAGCCTTCTGTTCTGTTCCACTCAGTGCTGGCTGAGCAATTTTGGAAGGGATGTGACTGGTTCCTTCCCACTGCCCTCCTCCGAAATGGGAAGAAAGTCCAACCTCTCGCCTGTCTCCTTCTTCCATGCCCTGCCTTGTGAGGGTTTTTATTTTCTCAGCTTCAAGGGCTCCAGTTCCTTCCAGCCACCTTCAGGAGGCTCAGCTCTACAACGCAGCAAAGAATTGAGCTGAGTAAGGCACCCCTTCCCCCGTCTCACCCTCATCTTGTCCAATTTCTCTCTTACTGGCTCGTATCTTATAGCTCACCCCTGCCCTTGAGACTAAAGTTTGCATGTCTGGTAGCGAGTAAATTTTTAAGGATATAGAGTTTTTCTTTCATCAGCGAGGTAACATTTTCCACTTGTTTCTCTTTACCTGTCACCACAACCTACCTCACAATCATTTCTTTGCATTTTTTCCAAATAACAGTCCTTGGATTTTTCCTTTTTCCTGTCTTCAGTGCTCTACTGCACTGTGGCTTTGGGACGTGTGTCAAATCGTAGGCGGTTCGTCCGCTGGTGTTGGCAGGCAGAAATAAATCTGTTCAAAAAGTGTTTTTTAAGCATCCGCTCGGAAAGAGCAAAGGCACAGAGGAATGTTAAGTTGAAAACACGTTGCACTGAGGGTGTCTTATGTGCGGGTGAAGCACTCCTACAGCTTCAGCATGCAACAATACGCCGCTGTCTCATGGTGCAGCACCACCTCAAGGTTCCCCATTTGCTTTCACATAGAAGCTGTTTCAACGTGTATTTCGTTCACAGGAATGTTTGCTTCTGCACTTGTACATTGTCCACAGAGCAGTCAGACGTTGCATCCGCAGTCTGTTACAATGGCTCACTTTATTTTCTTAAAGTGCCTTCTTGTTAGAATGTTTTTCCATATAAAATAGCAACTGGACAACTTCTTAGTCTTCAAGATGTGACTTCTTCCATTGTAAAAGGTCTAACAAAATCCAGTTTTTCTTGAGCATGTGTATCCTTAATGACTGAGAACCTTCATCGACATTTTTTGCCCATAATGTGTTTCCAGTAATCTAAGGGTGATTCTTTAACTACGGGCACTATTGGCCTTGTAAATGTAATTTCCACCACACCATTGCCTTACAATATAAAGCACCTTGGGGCAACTGTTTGTTGTGATTTGACGCTATATACATGTGCTCTGATGTCACTGTTTATCTCCATAGGAACTACCCAAACAATCTTTCATACAAACTGTTTAAAGGGACATTGTTGTGGTGGAAATTACGGCAATAGTGTGGGACAACTACATTTTGTTAAAAAAAAATCACAACAGTTGTATGACATTGAATACCCCAATTATGTTTTGATTATTTTACTGATATTTTATTCAGAGATATTTTAAAACATTAGAAAAAACATTTCTTTACCATTCATTTTTATCATTGAAGATCAAAAGTCTGGGTGTGGGACAAGCACAAAACAGCAATATTTACATATAATGATGCTGAAAAAAGGTGAAAAAGTCATCATAGACTACTAGAACAAATTTCTTAGCACACTTTCATTGTAAAGATAACTATAAAAGTGTGAAATTTACCCTTTTTTCTGTTTTTCATACAATATGATCAAAGGACATAATAAATGCCCGTAGTCTAAGAATCACCCCTAAAAGATAATATGTGTATGTCGTGGACATGAACAAGCGAAGCTCATTAGCATCTCACCATGTCATTTAGGTCCTTCACACTTTATTTTCAGTAAATGATTCTTGAGGTCCCATTTAGCACAGCTTGTAGCATCTTCCTGTTGACATGGACTCTGGAACAGTGCTGGAAACGGGTTTTGAAATAACCCAGAGCAGTGTTGGAAGTTATTGTCACTAATTTGTAGCTTTAATGTAATGATGAATTGAAGTTTATACATATGAGATTCCTTGGTTTTCTTATGTTGAGGTAGCTTTGTTCTTGAATGCCGTGGAGATGAGCATTATGCGGCTGTCTTCATTTGAAGTTGATGGCTATGTTTGGCGATTGTCATAAAGAGTAGCAGATTTTTACATGCCATGCCACAAGGAATTTGGATCATTGCATCCAATTTTAAAAGGAACTAAACTGCTCACAGGTTTCAATCTTCTGTAGTTTTTCTTTGCAGGTGTAATTTTATCCACATTCTCAGGAGGCCAACATACTCATCGCTCACTGAAGAGTTTATAAACAAATGGTAAACTTTGCAGCAAATTAATATGTTGGATTTTGTTGTTAGATGAGATGTATGTTTAAATGAAGGTTTTAGGCAGCGAGCCGTCCTGCCGTCAGCTGGGCAGTCAGTTTTCGAAAAAGATGCCAAAAAAATAGCGGGTAGCTTTGCTTAAAAGCCGTCTAAAATTAGGACTGTGTTTGATTGCTGCAGCCGTCTGTGTATGTGTGTGTGTGAGTCGGCTGGCTGTGAGGGGGGGTATGAGCGGCTTCAGTCAGTGCATGGAGAGCGCGCGCGCTGAGCACAGAATGAAGCAACACTTTTAAAGAAAACCAACAAAACTGTGGCGCTGCCTTAATTACACCCTGGACTGTTCTGACGGTGCGCCCTGTTCACAGCGTGTGCTCATATCGAGAACTCTGAGAGAGTGGAAACCATGGGGGAATCCCCCTGGCAGATCTATAGCATTCTAGAGTGTGCCATGAATCATATGAATGCAGTGTTTGCACACAATTAAAATGAAATTGTCATTTCAGCACTAGAAATACTTTTGCGAGTGCACAAATTAGCCATAATTGGATGCTTAAATTAACCAGGAAGGAGTTTCATAAAGAAGGCCATATTTATAACACATAAAGTAGATATCAATACCTTCAAAATGGAATCAGTTTGAAGAGTTTTATTTGCTGCCCACATGAGCTTTTCGTCTAATAAAATTCGACCACAAAATGCTTTTTTCAGATTTCAGAGGTTTATCCCACAATAACTGTTTACCACAGATATACCAAATTTACATATGTCATAGCCAGTATAGTTGGCATTAAGGAGCCAAGAAATGGAAAGGCTTCTTTGAGTGTGATGGTATGCTTCAGTGTCTCAAACATGGATGCTCACAATAGTCAATGTAATATTTTCCATAGTTTGAGCCTACGTAAACTTCACAGTTTAGTGTCAATGTCTGTTGTTTGACTATAGTCCAAGTCTGGGTGTCCATGACAACTGCCACAGAAACTTTCAGGCCTCTAAGTCCATTATTTGTTGAGATATTCTACCTTGAACATTGCTCCTGAAATGACGGCCATAATTCTTGCCTAATAAACTGCAGACCCCATGCACACTAAATTGGCCATATCTCAGAAACTACTTGGTCTACAGACCTCAAACTTCAGATTTGTTGTTCTGAATAGTCTGGGAATATTTGATTAAAATTTAAAGAAAATCTGAGACAAAGTATGTGAAGCCCCTCAAATATTTGTTGAATTGACATGGAATGAGCCTGATGCGATCCGCTGACGCAACCACTCGCTCTGTTCACGTCTTCTTTATTCCTCTTGATGAGCTACATGTCATGCTGGAGATTAAATTGCACCATGTAGCACGACATTTATGCATGAAGGATTTTTTTAACATTTCACAATTCTCTTTGCACAATTGCACGCGCCGGCGCCCCTCTCACGTTCAGTCTGCACCAGTTAAAGACAAGTTTACTATCCTGCACAACACAGGTTGTGCAAGTGCGTGAATCAAAGTCATGCTCGTGTCAGAGCACCTTTACTCTCCACTATGTTTGGCGCAATGTTTGTTTCTGAGCTCCTTTCCCTTCACTATATGTTGATAGTGTGTTATTAGTTATTCATAAGTACTTGTTCTTAAGTAGGGTTTACCCCACCCATGGGGTCCTCTGAAGGTGGATCAAAACGTCTCCAATTGTCAACAGGTCCTATGCTTTTTGAGGGCCTTACTGTGTTAAACTTTTTTATTATTAATGATTGAAATAAGTCCTATATAGGTCCTGAGGCCCATTGGTACATATGCTAATATCTGAATTCCATAGCATGAAGCAGATGAGAGTCTGACTCTTCCTGGATGGCACACCAGACTGATTACGTTACTTCCCCAGCCAAGGCTACTACTCATTTCCAGCTGGCTGGACAGACGTTGCAGATTAAGTGTCTTGTATTACTTGTATTAATAAGGGATAGTGTGTAAAATGGTTTTGTGGAATTGCTACATGATCTGATATGGCAGTTGGCCAAAAGACATAATTGTGTATTATGGTCTGATCCTTCATTTTAGCCAAGGTACAAATTACTGGCAGAGTATTCTCCGCATGCAAGCGTGCCTTGTTAAAATTACATTAGTTTTGATGACAACTGGGGAATTGGACAGCATTAGAAGAGGCTGTGAGAAAGTAGAGCTGAGGGAGCTGTGGGATATTTTCAATTGATAATATCAAAACCGAATAAAGAAAATTTTAAATATTTGAGGACCAACATTCTGCCTTTTTTTATCTCACCTATGGTGGTGGTGGTGGTGTTGTTGTTATGTATTAGCACTGAAATGATTGATCAGTGTTTTATCAAAGTCGGTGCTGAAAGGATTTATCAGTCAGGAAATTATGGGAATCAAAAAGTCTGAAAATCAAATGTCTTTAATATCAAGTAAATTTAATATTTACTGTTTCAGTATTCTTAATTTAATGGACTTGTTGATGTTTTATATTTTTTATATGATTGTAAAGTGAATGTATTTCAGCGTTTCCCCTAGTCTGCGATAAGGGCGATCAGCATGAAGTATTGTCCAAAGCAAAGGAAACATCTCATCCATCAACATCATGTCAGTGGAGTTTACCTACAGGGCTGTTCTATTGGTCGGGTGTTCTACTACAGTTGCCCACAATCCAAAAATGTACCAAATTGGTATCAAACTGCTTAGTCCGCCTTGCTTTGTAACAGGCTGGTTTATAAAGTGCACGCACGCACACACACACACGCATGCATGCACGCACGCACAGTAATCCATGTATACACAACCCTGAACAGACTGCATTTACTGTATTAAGGTGTTGCTGCTGGCATGACAATGAACCCACACATTGACACTGCTCAAACTACACCAGGAGAGATTTCATCTTCATAAAGAGAGCAGCAGAATCATACATTGACGTGTGCTGTTTACTTCCACCTTTATCATCCCCAGAACTCTGCAGCAGCCCCTTGTTACCAACGGCAAATTGTTAGTGTCCAAACATGCAGCACAAGTGCAGGAAGTTCTGCCAGTAGAGAAATGACTGATTGACATGATCTGAGGAGCTAAAAAATGTCTTGAAAATGTCTTGAACGTTTGGCTTGTCTTGTAATCAAACCTGTCTTAGATCCGGGCTAGTACAGTATATCCAGTAGCAGTTTGCCATCTGTTGCAGGCATTAAAAGTGCTTCACCTTCACCCATGCAGGCACACTTGTAAACCGATGTCAAGGTGCTGCCATGTGAAGCGCTCACCTGCACTTTGAGAGGAACTTCAATAATCATGACATTGGTCAAAGGCACCTTTACTAATTTTTCCTGTCTGATGAGGAATTCAACATTAAGTGTATCTGAACTGCTGGTGTCATGATTGTGAAGCTGTGCTCCATCCGCTGTGACTTGATCTCCCTCCCGCCTCAGTATCGTTGCCTCCACAGAGCCTAGACTCTGACATATTTTTGAAAATTTTTCTGCGGGTGTTTTGGAACCTTGAGCTACTCTTCTGTGTTCAACAGTGTGAAGGAAAATGATCACATTGAGGATTCAGCGCTCAACAGTAATCAAGAGGAACGCATTAGTGAGCCAGATGGTGCTGACTACACAAGTAAATGAGACCCAGAGCCTCACAAAAACACGCCCCTGTCGACCCACACAGACACAGCTGCCTTTAACTCCATTTTGTTCTTGTTCTCCTCACTGCTCCTTCACATACATTTTCTCCCATCGAGTATTGGAAACGTTAATCACATAAGTATTCAGAGGTTAATCTGGATATAGTTGCATATAGTTGGTCTTTCCAGTTTTTGTCTTTTTTTACACCCCGATTCTTTTTCTCTCCCTGTGGATTTGTATGCAAATCCCTCCTTTGCTGAGGAATGATAAGTAGCAGCAGTGATGAGTTCTGATCCAAGGTGTCACCTCGGAGAACCGTTGTACTGTGTGTGAGGAGAATTTCTGATGGCAGCAGCAGCAGTTCTCCATTGTTACCAGAGAGGGGCAGTGTTGTTGCAAGGAATGTGCTTCCTTGGGGGGTAGAGGATTGAGGGCTGAGTCCTGGGGGAGCTGCAGGTGGGGGGGGCATTAAGGCTGATGTTGATGTTACTCTGGCGAACTTGATTAAGACCGGATGTCATTGACACAGTTCTTCTTGTGGTGATGACACAGTGACTATTTCTGCCCACATACTCAAAAATGAGGTTTTATGTGCACCGTGGGCAAGTGAGCAGCTTGTTTGCTGGCACGGTTGTTCTGATGGAAGTATAATCTGACACACAGAGCAGGAACAGCAAACACAACCTGTAAGGAGACAAACTGAGCCATTTGTTTGACTTGTGGTCCATTAACTGCTTTTAAAGAGGTATAATGATTAAAAAAAAATATGTGCAGATTATATCAGATAGACTCATGGTGTGCATCCACTTGATGTTTGCTGATATGGATGTCTCCTGCACTGTTGTGGATCTGGTAGCCCATCTAAGATAGTGTGACCTGATTCTTGCCTTCTTAGGATTTTCATAAACCTGGTCTTTCTCTATCTCTCTCTCTCTTGCTATTCTAACCCCCACCCCTGCTTTTTAAAAAAGAAAATATTACTTTTGTCAACGTAAATTTCTGACTGTGTGTTGTACTTGTTTTGCAGATCGCTTTTTCCCAGCACAGTAACTTCATGGATCTGGTGCAGTTCTTTGTCACGTTTTTCAGGTGAGTAACGTGCATGTTGTGACTTGCCTTCAGTGTGTGTGTGTGTGTGTGTGTGTGTGTGTGTGTGTGTGTGTGTGTGTGTGTGTGTGTGTGAGTGATACTTTGAACAGTGGTGACGGATGACCAGAACCATTGTAGTGTGTGTGTGTGACTTAGCCATCTGTATGAAAAACCCTCCATAGTTCACTGGTTTGTAGGTGAGCCAAATGCACACAGGCAGCTCCCACTATACATACACAAGTTGACTCATATCATACTGCATATGCACAAGCAGTCACTTTTTTTTTTTTTTTAACAGTCTACTCAAGTAAGGATGGGAGTCTATAACACAGCTCCCTGTTTCAGTGGGCATTAAGAAAATGGGAATGAGGCAGAAGATATCTGTGCCACACGTGTTTTTGTTTCAGGCATTCATTTTCTTTTATTGTTTGCTTACTGTGCTGACTTCTGGTCGAATGTTCAACTTAAAGCATCTGGGCAGCTGTTCTAAAAGAAAAAAAAAAAAATAGAAGAAAAAAGGTTTGCAACTAAAAAAAGAGGCTGAGTGCAGCCTTGATTCTGGACACAGCTGCATGTGGCTGTGTAGACTTGGTTAGAGGAATTGATAAAAAGACCCTCGTACCCAGAAAAAACAAAAGACTGTATCTCCACGGGACCTAAGGGTGGGGGTGTTGGCGTTTTGTGCTTTTAAAATGGTGTTTTGCGGTCCATCATGCTGCTTTGTAATGACAAATGCACTTGTTTTGCCAGCAGGGTTGGAACACGTGCACTTGGTGAGCTGTATTTCACTTCTGCAGGAACTGCTATAATGTCTTATTGATCTAAAGCCGCGAAGTACCAAAAAATTGGCGAGAACACTGTTTTCCATCCATGCTTGAATGCACGTTTGTGTATGTATTCCTATCGAGTGTCCTGTGTGTGTGCCTGTAAGCCAAACAAGAATTTGTTTACTTGTGTGTGTGTGTGTGCGCGCCCCTCACAATGTCCTGTTCCAGAGCGCGCTGCTTTTATTGATCGAGGACCCAAGTACAGGCGGTGAGATTTGATGTTGGTGATTTGAGGGCTTCTCTTACCCTTCATTGTTCAGTAGCAGGACATTTTGGCATCAACTGAATAAATCACTTTCCTCACTGAGGCGTCTGTGTGGAGATATATTCTGCATTAAAGGCTGCAGGAGCACGTGTATTTTTCCAGCATGCCCTCGCCTCACATGCAGACACCGCTCCTCGTTCACGATGCTCGTATGATTATACACGTGCATCAGCATTTCAGTGTTTGCATTTCGGCATTTTGTCCATGAAGTGGGCATCATAGCAGTTGATAAAGATGACTGCCCTGCTTCATTCTTTCCTCTTTTCTTTTCATCCTCACCCCTCCTACCCCCATCTTTTTTACCATCTTTTCCCTTCTCTCCTTTTTTGTGCTATTACTCCATCTTTTTTCCTTTCCATCCTCCCACCGCTCCCTCTGACTTGCTGTTAATCCCACAGCTCAGTCTTTTTTTGATGTGTGTGCTTCTTGCTACTGATTCAGCGCAGATGAGAAGAGATGTAATGTTAGCTAGCTGGCAACCTTGTCCCTGCTCATTTCTGGTTTTCTGGGCACCACATTGTTTGTGCAGTGGGGGGAAGACAGGGATGCTAATTAACATGAAAATTGTTTGCTCTTCGTCACTGTGACTTCTCTGTTCCTTAATCTCGCTCTTGGTTTCTCTCCCTCGCTCGCTTTCTCTCTGTGCCATGTTCCCAGTGGGGACAGATGAAGGTGGTGGCATCACGTTATCTGCAGCACAGCACAGATTCCGCCACGAGCGTTCTGCAGCCACAAAGCAGACGCATTAAACATCAGCGTTAAACACAAACGGATGCATTCACATATCTGCTTCCAGCTGTCCACAAGTTCAGCATTTTAGCTCGGTTTCGCCTTTGGCTCATTTTGGTGACTCACAGCTTCCAAAAACTGAATAAACTGTGTTTTCTGCTCAAATACAAACAAATGCCTTGTTCAGACACTCATAGATGTTGGTGAATGTCTCAGAAAGAGGTTGCAAATTGAATGTTTGCATCAAAACCTGGAAAGAAAAAACAATGCTTGGAGAAAGTTAAAATTACCAAAGCATTTTTGGAAATGCCATGAAAATGTTTTCTCATATTCCCCCCGGTCTCTCAAGCTGTCATGTTTTCAGTTTTAAACTCTGGTTCTGCTGCAGAAACCTCCCTTTCAAGTAATAGTGACCCAAATCACAAATTTCATAAGTGCACAAGTCGAAAGCACTTGATGTCAGAAGCTCTACAGCAGCCACACTAACTTAAAATGCAACATTTTAACATCGTATATTGGAACACATTTGTCATGGCAGTGGTGCCAACGGTGTGGCTAATTCTGAAGTCTAAATCGATGCATCATCCATACTGCATTTGTCTCTCAGTTGATGACTGTGTCTTGGACTTCATTAACAGCACCAGTTATGAAACACAGTCTGAAGTAGTAAGTTCTCAAAAACTGAGTGAAAGTACCAGAAGGAGACAAGTGAAGGAAGCAACCAAGACACTCTTGCTGACATAGAGGTTATATTTACACACAAAGAAAACTGAGTTTTGCAGCTAACTACCAGCTTGTGACGTCATCATGCAAACGTCCGTGAAATGTCTTGTAAATAAGTTCAGAGGTGTTATTAGTTTCCAAAAACAGCAAGTGTTTATTTCTTGCCATCTTTTACACATAATGTATGCGAAATGTGTATATGAACACACAAAACAAAGTGATTTTGGAGATACCAGCCACTGACGTCATGGTGCAGCTCTACTCTGATTGGCTACCACACTCGCTAAACACAGAAGTGAACAGATTGAAACCGAATGCGACATTTAACCTCTTAAAACACCTCTTAAATTAGGTCAAGGTTAGCCATCTTTTAACTTGTCTAAAGGTCTGTGCCCCAGAATGTTTCCTGTAAATTTGAAGACTCTGGCAGTAACAGGACAGGACTTATGCTGAGCACAGACAGACAGACAGATGGACGCAAAGCCTTTGCAATACCCGGTGGCCATATTTGATGATGTAATGAATCATGGAATGAAGTATGGATTTAAGTAAATGGTAAACTTTTTTAATCCAGTTATGGTTGTGGTATTGACATTTTTTTTATTACTGTTTTTTCCAAAGAAACAAAAATTGTATTTCTACAGCACCAACCCCATGCCATTCTCTTGTGTCCTTTAATTCACCTTCAAATGTTTATTTCAGCACTGAAGTCTGATGTCCAAGAAAGTTTTACTTCCTGTAAGATTTGAAAGTAATCATACATACCTCTGCTGCTGGAAAGTTCATATTAAGATAGCTGGCATGTCCATCCAGCACTGTGTGGATGGTTGCTGTGTGACTTATTTTTTTAGGCAGGGACACACTTCTGTTTAGGACAGAACACTGGAAGTGTTGTGCACCATCAAATGTCACAAAGTGTAAAATAATGAAAAAGCACAGCGTGCCGTGAGCTAATCTTCATGAAATGTGGGAACACATTGATGAGAAATGGCTTATTCTTTCCACACGTGCGTGTAGTAGAAAGAGGGCAGCATTCTGTAAGGCTGAGGAGTTTAGACACTAGAGCACGTGATTCAGCCATAGATGGCCTTGATTACAGAGGGGAAAAATGTCATAGTTGGTGAGATGAATTATTAAAATTGAAAACATATTTAGGGATGATGACTCCTGTCACTTTACAGTGTGTTATCATGGTTGTGGATTCAAAATGATTAGTAATTTATATTGCACTGCCAGTTTGTTTGAACAGAGGGGAGATGTAATTTCATGAGAAAGAAGGCATTAAAAGATGGGGTATGAGCAGGCTTGATGCTCAGGGCAAAACTTGAGTGGGTGGCTGGGAGAGAGCATGACAGAAATGAGTCACTCTGCTGCCATCATTGAGGCTTAAATTTTCTTTTCTCAGAGAGAGACGGACGAGCGCAACATCAGACTGAAGGTGGTCCTACATTCTGTCACTGTCTGTAGCATCTCCACCTTTGTGTTTGTTTTTCTACACAATTGTTACGCAATAAAAAAGTTTCCACAGCTAAGCCATGATGAGTGTTGCATTGCCCTCACTCATTTGTTCCTGACACCTTACTCTTGAGACAGAGGCCAGCAGGAGTCGCTGTGTATATGGTAGTCAGTAGGCCTCACTGGTCAGAGCGTCTGCCAACCAACAAACACGTGTGTAAAGTTGTGATTGTCACACAGTCAGCCGGCGCACCTAATTTCTTTTAACTTCTGTGTGTGTGCGCTGCTCTGAGCTCACACCAGCCTCACACACATGCTCCTACTAACATTTTTTCCGTTTCATGTTTATTCCATTTGCAAGGGTAATAAATAAACTATCTGCATGTCTCCACGTCATGTCCAGTCATCTGTAGCACACACTCTGTATAAATTCTTTTCTGGGTTCATGTTGACTGATCTGACAGAGGGAAATTCCCAGCTCCCAAGACCATTTACATGAATTTGCATATTTAAATAGGGATGGCGAAGGGGATGAGCTTGGTGCATGTGTGCTCAGTTTCACTTTGATTGGGATGTACAAAAGGAACGTGCTTGGATCCATGCGTATGCACACTTTGATACGTCTAAATTTTTTGTGCGTACGCAAGTTTCTGGGTTTTGGTGTACACCATATTTTAGTAGGAAATCCACTCAAGTCTTTGTACATGAGGCCCCTGGTTTGTTTTTTTACTCTGAGAACAATTGGTAATTCAATAATCAGTACAATTCTTGTCCAGATTCTTTGCTTTTCTTGGCTCCTGCTGCTGCAGTGCTTGAGCAAATGCAATGGGTGTTTGACTCAGTGACCTTTGTTGCGTGATTACCTGTCACCAATTTGTTGCAAAGCCAAGATGTTTGGGATAAAAGTTGATCATGGAACACTCTTGCATGAATTCAGAGGGTGCTCACCTTGACTTACTTTTTCTGAAAACTTGTTTCTTTATTAAAACAAGGGCTTCATTCTTTTTGGACCATTCAAGCAGTTTCTCACTTGTGGTGTGTATACAAATTTTAAAATACATTAATGCTCTGACAAAAATGTAATTATTTTATTCTTTTAGTCGAGCCCAGCTGTTTCATTGAGCATTTTTAAGTGGGGGTGGCATGGTGGATTAGAGGTTGGCACTGATGCCTCACAGCAAGAAGGTCGTGGAATCGTTTCCTGCCTTTCTGTGTGGAATTTGCATGTTATCTCCATGGGGTTCCTCTGTGCAGTCTGGTTTCCTCCTACAATCAAAAACATGTTTATTTAGGGTCTGCTCCATTCTCTGCCCCTGACCAAGGCAGCGTCTTTGCATCTGGAGTTGGTGCTGGACTGTGGCTGCCCACTGCTCCTAGTCGTTGAATTGTCTAACGATAATTAGTATGGGTTAAATGCAGAGGACAGATTTTGTTGTGTGTATATATGTATGTACAGTGACAATAAAGGCCCCTTCGTCCTTCTTTTTAACTGCATCCATACACCCACGAGCTCCACACACTTCGTCATTCAGCCTATTGGGTTTAGTTACCTTGAAGATGTGGCACACAAGATCTCTTGACTGCATATCCATTTGCACACTCACACAGTATGAGAAACTCTTCAAACATAGATGGCAGCTGAGCTGCCATTGGGTGACCTTCACACACTGCCACTGTCTCCTTGAAGTTCCAGCCTGCAGCCTACAGGAATGCAAGTGTTTGGATTGTCTCAACAGAGCCCGTTTAGAATGTCAGTTCAAACTGCATCATACACTCAACAAAAATATAAATGCAACACTTTTGGTTTTGCTTCCATTTTGTATGAGATGAACTCAAAGATCTAAAACGTTTTCCACATACACAATATCACCATTTCCCTCAAATATTGTTCACAAACCAGTCTAAATCTGTGATAGTGAGCACTTCTCCTTTACTGAGATAATCCATCCCACGTCACAGGTGTGCCATATCAAGATGCTGATTAGACCCCATGATTAGTGCACAGGTGTGCCTTAGACTGCCCACAATAAAAGGCCACTCTGAAAGGTGCAGTTTTATCACACAGCACAATGCCACAGATGTCGCAAGATTTGAGGGAGCGTGCAATTGGCATGCTGACAGCAGGAATGTCAACCAGAGCTGTTGCTCGTGTATTGAATGTTCATTTCTCTACCATAAGGCGTCTCCAAAGGCGTTTCAGAGAATTTGGCAGTACATCCAACCAGCCTCACAACCGCAGACCACGTGTAACCACACCAGCCCAGGACTTCCACATCCAGCATGTTCACCTCCAAGATCGTCTGAGACCAGCCACTCGGACAGCTGCTGAAACAATCGGTTTGCATAACCAAAGAATTTCTGCACAAACTCTCAGAAACTGTCTCAGGGAAGCTCATCTGCATGGTCGTCGTCCTCATCGGGGTCTCGACCTGACTCCAGTTCGTCGTCGTAACCGACTTGAGTGGGCAAATGCTCACATTCGCTGGTGTTTGGCACGTTGGAGAGGTGTTCTCTTCACGGATGAATCCTGGTTCACACTGTTCAGGGCATATGGCAGACAGCGTGTGTGGCATCGTGTGGGTGAGCGGTTTTCTGATGTCAATGTTGTGGATCGAGTGGCCCATGGTGGCGGTGGGGTTATGGTATGGGCAGGCGTCTGTTATGGACGAAGAACACAGGTGCATTTTATTGATGGCATTTTGAATGCACAGAGATACCGTGACGAGATCCTGTGACCCATTGTTGTGCCATACATCCAAGAACATCACCTCATGTTGCAGCAGGATAATGCACAGCCCCATGTTGCAAGGATCTGTACACAGTTCTTGGAAGCTGAAAATGTCCCAGTTCTTGCATGGCCGGCATACTCACCGGACGTGTCACCCATTGAGCATGTTTGCGATGCTCTGGACTGGCGTATGGGAGCAAAACCAAAAGTGTTGCGTTTATATTTTTGCTGAGCGTATGTTCTTCACTTTAATCCCTGTAATTTTTCTGCTTTAATTATTGAGCAAAGAGCCTTTTTGCCATTTAATCGCCATAGTGATTGGTTGAAAAGAAACCGTAGTTGATCCGAACTGTGATATGCACCATAGACCAGCGCAGACCGGTGTTAATTTTGAGAGCATACTTTGACTTCGTTCCAATCATATTCTTGATAGTGCAACAGATAACAGAATAGTTACAGAGGAATCCTTCAAATGCTGATACAAGCACCAAATTTGGCAAAAGTACACCTTAGATATTACTCTTTTGAAAAAAACTGACAGGCCACTTGAATTTTCAATAAGCAGCCACGTAGGGGTCAGTTGAAGAATTACATATGCGTCAAAATATAAAAATGCTCCAGTCATATTGAAAATTATACCACATTATTTGTCTGATTGTAAAGATTCCAAAAAAGTATAGTTTGGACTATCTCACCTTCATCCTTAATTTCTGCCCTCTCTGGCTGGTGCTCCTTTAAGTAAATAATCATCAGTGCTTGACTTGATCTCTGGGGAAATCTCTAGTGGCCTGCCATTAAGTCTGTTTGAGACTGAGATGATATCAAGTAATGCTGGGATTAGGTCTGTAAGGCAGTGCACAGTCTGCTGAGTGAAAGTGGTACTACATATCCACCTCATTTACACCAGCAGTTGATTTGGAATTATTAGCAGCACAGTGGCTTAGTGGTTAGCACTAATGCCTCACAGCAAGAAGGTTGTGGGATCGCTTCTCACTCTTTCTGTGTGGAGTTTGCATGTTCTCCCCATGTCTGTGTGGGGTTTCCTCCCACAATCAAAAACATGTTTTTTTTAGCATCTGCTCCTTTCTCTGCCCCTGACCAAGGCAGCGTCTCTATATCTGGAGTTGGTCCCGTGTGCCAGACTGTGGCTGCTCACTGCTCCTAGTGGTTGGATTGTGTCTTACGGTAATTAGGATGAATTAAATGTAGAGGACAAATTTTTGTTGTATATATGTATGTAATGTGCCCAATGACAGTAAAGGCTATATTATTATTGATTTTGGACTTTAGTATGTCCCTTTCGGTTTCTCCCTTGTTTCACTTGGGGTCACCACAGTAAATCTGAGGTGCATCTGCATGTTGACCTGACACAAGTTTTATGCCCGATGCCCTTCCTGACGCAACTCCACATTACATGGAGACTGGACAGGGGTGGCCTTCAACCAGGAACATTCCGCTCTGGAAACAAGCACATAAAAAACTGATTATCATGTGATGAAGTTGAATATCATGATATTGAATCATACCCCACCCCCCCAATATAGAAATCTGGTCATTTCTAGGAAAAAAAAAAGTCATAGTTTGGGCATTGCATTGATAGAACTTTTTTCTGTAATCCTGTCACCAAGACTGCAACATGCCCACTTTAGAACACAAAATATCTCCGGTTTGTCTGAAATCCCGCATGTGTTGGAGCAATTGGTTTGTCTTCCAGACACACCCACAACATGCCCACCCCACCCGCCCACTACTGGGTCTTTTCATTGTGAGTGTGTCCTGAATTGGCCAGCACATTTTCGCTGGTTTAAAACATGTTTTTGCACAACAGAGGCAAACAACTCCGGTACTGAAATTTGCAAAGTGCTATTTAAATGCTGTTATGCGAGCAACACCTGTGGACTATTTTGAGGGTGCAAAGGTGCCAGAGACAGGGTTTTATCTTTTCCCCTGTTGGTCTGGGGTGTGGTCCCAGTTCGACTGCACCACTGAACACCTCTGCAAGTTGGGACAGACTTGCACCAGTAACCTGGCCCAGAACGACCCGAGCACTCACCCTAGTCAAACAAAGGGGACTTTGTGGGCATAACGCACTCAGGCACGGTCCAAACTGCATATTGAGAGTTCACCCAAAAAGAACAATTCCACTGCACCCAGTTTTATTTTGAGGAGAAAAAAGTGATAGTTAAAAACCCAATCTTTGAACACTGCATTGCCTTTTATTGTGAAGTCATGTTGTATGTAGGGATGGGTATTGATAAGATTTTATTGATATCGATGCCATTATCGATTCTGCTTTTCGATCCGATTCCTTATCGATTCCTCTTGTGAATTTTGTACTAAAAGTAGGCTTTACAGGTTTTCTATGTATTTCATTGAGTCTTAAAGTAAATACAGTAAATATAAAATTGGTCACTGTATCCTTGATCTCTGGACATAAATAAAAATAAACAAAACGGTGTTTCGCTTTGAAGTTATTAATTCCGACTGGACTCTATCGTTCTAACTTGACTCGGCAGAGAGCCGTGCAGCATTTGGAGCTGTGTGAACAGAACGGGGGACGATTCTCGTTTCTTTCTCGCAACAAGACAGGAGTCCCAGTTAGTGATGTTAATCAGCATGAAAGTGACTCACGATTGACATATTCAGGGATGAAAGTGCTGAAAAACAAAAAAAAGCTGAAACCCAAAATTACCCCCAACCCCACCCGCACAAAAATGTTTGAAATCTAGAAGCTCTGAAATGCAATCTGGGGCTATTCCAGACAATAAACTGCAGTGAGTGCAGCTTATTAGCTTGAGTGCTTATTCAGATTCATTCCAGTAGTATTCTGCTCTTACTAAGATGCAGCAGTTTTCTAGTTTGGCAGATAGTTCTGGAGGAAATCACTGAAGAAATTAACACATTGAAAATATGGTTTGACTGAAACAAACTGTCATTAAATTTAAATAAGACAGGAATGAAATGGAGGTGTAAGAGGCACTAGGTGTTCACAGGAAACACTTATTTGTTTCTGTATCTATGTATGTATGTATGTTCATTGTTAGTTGGTTTTATATTTTCTGTTGTGTTTCTATTCAGGTTCTTTTTGTCTCTTTCTCTAAAATTGTATGTAATAAGTATATATTGTATATAATAATCATTAGATTATTAATATATAAACAAAAATAAATTTAAAAAATATTACAATTTGAAAACAAATGCACCCGAACATGCTGACAGCTGCAACTGCTTAATGCTAACTTTTAACATTGAAAATGCCATAGACATGCTAACGCTTTAGCATCGCTCCCGTTTTTAAGTTATAAAATACATCTGTCAACTGTTTCATAACAGGTCAGTTTAACATAAAAAAGGTAAATAATACTCGCAGACATATGCTCTTTAGGTGTTTTAGCACAGGAAAATTAAGCGAAAGAAAGAAAGAATAAACGAAGCAATAAATCGAAGCACTGCTTCAATCTGCGAACCACTGCTTCGATTGGTTCAAGGTTCAAAGCAAAGCCGTGTTGCAGAAAAGTTGATTACAGACCTGCTGCAGGGTCTGTAATCAATGTAGAGAAATTATCATTTTCCTGACAAACACCCCCCAAAACAACGGCCACTCTGAAGGACCAATAACAGAATCGTTAAGCAAAAAGCTTATTGATGTCGGTGGATCGAATCATTTCTTAACGATACCCGAAAGGAACTGGTTCTCAATACCCATCCCTAGTTGTATGTGTAGAGTTCTTAAAAAAAATTAATAAATTCTTAACACACTGCCACCCATTTAAGATTCACATCTATGAGACAAATATGCCTGGGTGTATTGTGGAAAAAAAAAACTGGGTGACGTTGTAGGTGGGTTCACCCCTTAATGTTTTTCTATGTGTAATTTCAAAAGTATAAATGACATTTAGAAGCTGTATTGTTTGACTTTGATCTGCGCACTTGCATGCACTCTGCTGTGCACAAGAGTAAACTTGTCTCACACTCGTTATAAACTGTGCACAGCTTCGTGCAAGTGTGCAAAGAAAATTTTGAAATGTTCATAATCTCATCACGCATTAATTACGTGAACTTCACGTGAACATTACGCAAACAAACATTCTGTGCGAGTGATTGCGTCAGCGCACCACATCAGAGCGCAGATCACCTGAACGATTATGACAAGATGTTAAATCTATCGTAAACATACTTTTACAGCTGCTCACAAGAACGAATGAACATGCAACTGTTTTACCAAGTTATTACAATATAAACATGACAAATAATTACCTTTTTAGGTGGTTCCAAATACTTTCTCCACCTCATTCAGCGTGCGCGCACGAGAGAAAAAAAGCTGCTGCTGGAGCGGGCCCCTGTGATTCCGGAAGTGATTAGAGACGTTTGCAACAGCCAACACTGAGCTAAAATGATTAATCTGCTACGAAATAATTATTTAATATACGCAGCGTCCAGTACACAGTGCATGGCATCCAGTCTATGGTTACAGTCCCAGCTGTATTTCCTCCTTTCTGCTCATTTCTTTCCCTTTCCTGTGTTTGATGCTCTCTCGCGCTCTCGCTGTCTCTCTCGCTCTCTCTCTCCCTCTCTCTCTCTCTCTCTAAACCTTCACTGCATCACTGCCTGCCTAGTCATCACCCTTCCTTAGTGTTTCTTTCTCTCCTTTGCCTACATTTGCTCAGCTCATTTTCTTTTAGTTCTAATCTTCTTATGCCTTCTGCACTTTCAACGCTTCATCTCCCTGCCCCCCCAGCTTCTGTCCTCCTTTCTTTTCACTGCTTCACTTTGTTGCATGATTCTTTCTTCTTTTTACCACTTCCTCCCACTCTTGCGCTCTTTAACACTCTTTCTTTATATCTGACCTTACTGTCAGGCCATCAGCACCAAGCCTAAGAGAGATACAAGTGAAAGATGGAGTAGATGGAGAGAGCAAGTGCCTCGTGGCCTTATCCTTCCCCCTGATACATCCTCAACGAGCTGAAAGCCGCTCTGCGTCTGATTAATAATAAATGAGAGTCAGATCAGTCTGTTTGACTTGGAGCTTCCTCCTATTTCACCTGTAATGAACAGGGAGGAGAGCAACAGGAAGGACTCACTTCTGGGGAATTCTGAGAGGAGTATTTTCTTTACATCCATCCAGTTCTGCCTTGTGGCTACTCTGACCAAATGAATCATCAGGTTCATTCCAGCAAATGTAAAATTTTATGAGGGAAATGGAGCAAAAAAGGTTTGCAGGTCTGGTGGTTTATCTTGTTATATTACATTGTTTTGTTGAGAATGAGAGGCGCCCAGCTTGGCTTGCTCAGGGTTTTGGAGACAGTCTGCACCTTTATCACCAATCAGTTGCTAAATCCTCACATTCCCTCAGCTGCTTTTGTTACTGTTTCACTCCAGCTTTAGTTTTTATCCTCGAGAGGTTTGCCACCAATACTTAATGGTTCCCCAGATTATTCCTGCTGTGTCCGTCAGGCGGCACATAAATGATACATATATCAGAGCTAAAGAATAGATTAGATAGGACTCTCTTAATCCCTTGGGAAGACTCCCTCAGGGAAATTGAGGTTCCAGCTGCATTTTATAGCAGCACACAGGGCAAGAAGCACACAGAGTATCAAAAGTGAAAGTAAAAAACAATTTGCAAACGTAAATACACAAATAGAAATACCAGAAATACTGCTTGCTAATGGTTTACTGGCCATTACTGTTCCTGTCCTTCCCGTCCTCTGTCTTCCTGTTACTCCACCTCCCCCCGAGTGAGGAGTTATTCAGTCTGTTCGTCCTGCACTTGGGAAGGAGCAGTCTGTGGCTGAAGAGGCTCCTCTGGTTAATGGTGACTGGCATCGTCCATAAAAGACACGTGTCCATCATTGTTGAAGTTGGTGAGGTTGTGCTAACTTTGAAACAGTGCTGAAGTGTCAAACGAAGAACACCAACATCTGGATCTGGGCTTGAGACCAGAAGATCCTCTGTTCCAATCCCAGCCTGACTGGAAAATCACAAAGGGCCCTTGGGCAAGGTCTTTAATCCTCAAGTTGCTCCCGGTGTGTAGCAGCACCCTCATATCAGCGTGAATGTGAATGTGAGGCATTATTTGTAAAGTGCTTTGAGTGACTGATGCAGATGGAAAAACGCTATATAAATGCAGTCCATTTACCATTTAGGAGGTGAAAGTTTTTTGACTGTGACTATTAATTTCATATTACTTGAATTTTGATTATCAATGGGAAATAAAACTAATTTTTCTCTGCAAGTGGCGAGGTTCAAGAAAAAAATACTCTGTAAAAGTTTAAGCAAGTTCGGCTTCACATCTGTGCACCCGAGGGAATCAAATTACTTTTTGGTTGCATGGCTATTGTTTTACCAATACACCAACGCTAAATTTGATTGTTTTCAATAGTCTCATTATTCAATCACCTCTCGTGGCAACAGTGAGTAAAATAAAACTACACTGGACATTTTAAGTGCACTTTCTTCAAATGTTCAGTGTTAAAGAATTTCAAATAAAGCTCCAGCAAAATTGAACAGATTTATCTTCTTGGTAAGAGTTATCTTTCCACCAAGTAGTTTAGACATTATCTGAAATCCTTTTGAGTAAGCCAGTTCACATCCCCACAAATAACCTCATTGGTGGAGGAAACATAGACACTATTCACAAATTTGTATCCTGCTGCATGTTCTGTTGAATGTTTTCGATTTTAGAGTAGTTTGGTCAAATGTCAAAGTTGACACATTTACTTTTACGAGGTCTATTACAACCCCTGGCAAAAATTATGGAATCACCGGCCTCGGAGGATGTTTATTCAGTTGTTTAATTTTGTAGAAAAAAAGCAGATCACAGACATGACACAAAACTAAAGTCATTTCAAATAGCAACTTTCTGGCTTTAAGAAACACTATAAGAAATCAGGAAAAAAAATTGTGGCAGTCAGTAACGGTTACTTTTTTAGACCAAGCAGAGGGAAAAAATATGGAATCATGAAAAACAAAAGAACGCTCCAACACATCACTAGTATTTTGTTGCACCACCTCTGGCTTTTATAACAGCTTGCAGTCTCTGAGGCATGGACTTGAGTGACAAACAGTACTCTTCATCAGTCTGGCTCCAACTTTCTCTGATTGCTGTTGCCAGATCAGCTTTGCAGGTTGGAGCCTTGTCATGGACCATTTTCTTCAACTTCCACCAAAGATTTTCAATTGGATTAGGATCCGGACTATTTGCAGGCCATGACATTGACGCTATGTGTCTTTTTGCAAGGAATGTTTTCACAGTTTCTGCTCTATGGCAAGATGCATTATCATCTTGAAAAATGATTTCATCATCCCCAAACATCCTTTCAATTGATGGGATAAGAAAAGTGTCCAAAATATCAACGTAAACTTGTGCATTTATTGATGATGTAATGACAGCCATCTCCCCAGTGCCTTTACATGACATGCAGCCCCATATCATCGACTGTGGAAATGTACATGTTCTCTTCAGGCAGTCATCTTTATAAATCTCATTGGAACGGCACCAAACAAAAGTTCCAGCATCATCACCTTGCCCAATGCAGATTCGAAATTCATCACTGAATATGACTTTCATCCAGTCATCCACAGTCCACGATTGCTTTTCCTTAGCCCATTGTAACCTTGTTTTTTTTCTGTTTAGGTGTTAATGATGGCTTTCGTTTAGCTTTTCTGTATGTAAATCCCATTTCCTTTAGGCGGTTTCTTACAGTTCGGTCACAGACGTTGACTCCAGTTTCCTCCCATTCGTTCCTCATTTGTTGTGCATTTTTGATTTTTGAGACATATTGCTTTAAGTTTTCTGTCTTGACGCTTTGATGTCTTGCTTGGTCTACCAGTATGTTTGCCTTTAACAACCTTACCATGTTGTTTGTATTTGGTCCAGAGTTTAGACACAGCTGACTGTGAACAACCAACATCTTTTGCAACATTGCATGATGATTTACCCTCTTTTAAGAGTTTGATAATCCTCTCCTTTGTTTCAATTGAAATAGCTCGTGTTGGAGCCATGATTCATGTCAGTCCACTTGGTGCAACAGCTCTCCAAGGTGTGATCACTCCTTTTTAGATGCAGACTAACGAGCAGATCTGATTTGATGCAGGTGTTAGTTTTGGGGCTGGAAATTTACAGGGTGATTCCATAATTTATTCCTCAGAATTGAGTGAGTCCATATTTTTTTCCCTCTGCTTGGTCTAAAAAAGTAACCGTTACTGACTGCCACAATTTTTTTTTCTTGATTTCTTATACTGTTTCTTAACGCCAGAAAGTTGCCATTTGAAATGACTTTAGTTTTGTGTCATGTCTGTGATCTGCTTTTTTTCTACAAAATTAAACAACTGAATGAACATCCTCCGAGGCCGGTGATTCCATAATTTTGGCCAGGGGTTGTAGATAATAAACCGACCCTTTTATTTATTTTTTTTAACTATATGGATTTGAATGACGTGCAATTACGCCAATCATGCTTGAACCCTCGTGCGCATGCGTGAGTTTTTTCACGCGTGTTGGTGACGTCATTTCCCTGTGGGCAGGCCTTGAGTGAGATGTGGTCCCGCCCTCTCGGCTGAATTCCTTTGTTTCACACGCTGCTCGAGATGGCACGCGTTGCTTTATCAACATTTTTTCTGGACCTGTGAGGAATATCCGAGTGGACACTATTCGAGAAATTAAGCTGGTTTTCGGTGAAAAGTTTAACGGCTGATGAGAGATTATGGGATGTTTCTGTCGGTGTAAGGACTTCCCACAGAGCAGGACGTCGTGCAGCGCTTCCAGGCGCCGTCGTCGGCCTGTTTTGACCTGAAAACATCCTAATTTAAGGCTTAATTCACCCAGGACGTCGTGAGAGAACAGAGAAGATTCAGAAGAGGCTGGCATGAGGACTTTATGCGGACATTCCACTGTCTAAGGACGTTTTTTAATGAAAGACGTGCGCGCAAATTCGCGGAGTCGTTTCCGTGACGACTCAGCAAATCTGTGTGCGCCGCGACAGGAAAAACACCTCCGTGTTGAAAACCATTTGTAAAATTCAGGCTGCTTTTGATGGATTTCAACAAGTGAGTAACTGAGAAATTGTTTAACAGCTTGGGCATGTTCCAACTTGCCCGTTAAGGTTTCCAACGGAGGTGTTTTTCCTATCGGGACCCCCCGTGGTCAGGTCCGGCCCGACATGCGACTCTGCCCGTACGTTCTTTCATTACAAAATGTCCATTAACAATGGAATGTCCGAATAAACTCCTCATGCCGACTTCTTCTGAAAGTTCTCTGTTCTCTGACGACTTCCTGGATCAACAGAGCCTGAAATGTGGAAGTTTTCAACTTGAAACGGTGAGACGCTGCCGCCTTGAAGCATAGATCACCATCAGGCGCCGTGGGCCGTCCTTAAAGCGACACTACCAGACCAAAATCTCTCATCAGCCGTTAAAATTTTTACCAAAAACCAGCTGAATTTATCGAATGGTGTCCACTCAGTTGTGCCTTACAGTTTTGAAAAAAATTTGATCAAACAAAGCAGCAGTCTGAGCCATTCCTAAACAATGAAAAAATCGTCGAGAGGGTGGGCGACTCCTCACTCAAAGACTGCCCACAGGCGAATGACGTAACCGACAGGCGTGAAAAAACTCTAGCATGCCCACGAGGGTTCAAGCATGTCTGATGTAATCACACATGATTCAAATCCATATGGTTTTTGAAAAAAATAATAAGGTTGGATACTTTTCTAATAGACCTCGTATATGAGGTCTGTCCAAAAAGTATCGGACCTTTTTATTTTTTGGAAAAACCATATGGATTTGAATCACGTGTGATTGCATCAGCCAAGCTTGAACCTTCGTGCGCATGCGTGAGTTTTTTCACGCCTGTCGGTTGCATCATTCGCCTGTGAGCAGGCTTTGTGTGAGCACTGGTCCACCCCTCTCGTCATTTTTTTATTGCGAATAAATGTCTGAACAATTTGGAGCTTTGCTGCATCAATTTTTTTCCAGAAACTGTGAGAGACCTCCAGGTGGACACCATTCGGAAAATTAATATGGCTTTCAGGGACGATTTTATGGGGATTATACAGATTAAGGAGTGATCCAGACGGTTTAAAGACCACCCACAACTGCTGAGAGTGCGCCACGCTCCGAGTGCCGATCGACAGGCTCAAACTCCGCTGGAACAACCAGATCATTTCCAACGTGAGGGCTTTGTTGATCCGGGACGTTGTCTGACTTTCACAAAAAGGCAGAAGGTGTGGACATCAGCACTTTTTCGGCACATTCCACTGTTACAGGAGTTTTTTTCATGGAAAGAAAAGTGGAGGGACGCGCCACGGAGCCGTTCATTACGCGGCACAAAACCACCTCCGTGTTGGTCTCACAGGACGGCTTTCAGGTGGATTTCAGACGGCTGTCGGTTGCTTTTCAGTCGTGTGATTATCCGAGAAATTGAGCATGAGCCTCACAGGACATGCGGCTCCACCGCGACGCGCGGAACTCCGCTCCTCTTTCCATGACAAAAACTCCTGTAACAGTGGAATGTGCCGTTCATTTCTAAACTGGACGCTGTCTTGATCCGGTATGTCATCTGACTAGCACAGGAATTGTGAAAAGACGTGGACATCAGCACTTTTTCAGCACATTGAGACAGACTGATGTCCACGCCTTCTGCCTTTTTATGAAACTCAGACGACGTCCCGGATCAACAGAGCCTTTACGTTGGAAATGATCTGGTTGTTCCAGCGGGGTTTGAGCTTGTCGATCAGCGCTCGGAGCGCGGCGCGCTCTCAGCAGTTGTGGGCGGTCTTAAAACCGTCTGGATCACTCCTTAATCTGTGTAATCCCCATAAAATCGTCCCTGAAAGCCATATAAATTTTCTGAACTGTGTCCACCTGGAGGTCTCTCACAGTTTCTGGAAAAAAATTGATGCGGCAAAGCTCCAAATCGTTCAGACATTTATTTGCAATAAAAAACGATGAGAGGGGTGGACCAGTGCTCACACAAAGCCTGCTCACAGGCGAATGTCGCAACCGACAGGCATGAAAAAACTCACACATGCGCACGAAGGTTCAAGCTTGGCTGATGCAATCACATGATTCAAATCCATATGGTTTTTGCAAAAAATAAAAAGGTCCAATACTTTTTGGACAGACCTCGTATATTTACATGTACAACCCCAATTCCAATGAAGCTGGGATGGCTTGTAAAATGTAAATTAAAAACATAATACAATGATTTGCAAATCCTTTTCAACCTATATTCAATTGAATACACCACAAAGACAAGATATTTAATGTTCAAATTGATAAACGTTGTTGTTTTTGTGTAAATATTTGCTCATTTTGAAATGGATGCCTGCAACATGTTTCAAAAAAGCTGGGACAGTGGTATGTTTACCACTGTTACATCACCTTTCCTTCTAATAACACTCAGTAAATGTTTGGGAACTGAGGACACTAATTGTTGAAACTTTGTAAGATGGAATTCTTTCCCATTCTTGCTTAATGTACAACTTCAGTTGTTCAACACTCCGGGGTCTCCGTTGGCGTATTTTGTGCTTAATAATGCGCCACACATTTTCAATGGGCAACATGTCTGGACTGCAGGCAGGCCAGTCTAGTACCAGTTTACTATGAAGCCACGCTGTTGTAACACGTGCAGAATGTGGCTTGGCATTGTCTTACTGAAATAAGCAGGGACGTCCCTGAAAAAGATGTTACTTGGATGGCAACATGTGTTGCTCCAAAACCTGGATGTACCTTTCAGCATTGATGGTGCCATCACAAATGTGTAAGTTGCCCATGTGATGGACACTAACACACCCCCATACCATCACAGATGCTGGCTTTTGAACTTTACGCTGGTAACAGTCTGGATGGTCTTTTTCCTCTTTTGTTCGGAGGACACGACGTCCATGATTTCCAAAAACGATTTGAAATGTGGACTCATCAGACCACAGGACACGTTTCCACTTTGCGTCTGTCCATTTCAAATGAGTTTGGGTCCAGAGAAGGCGGCAGTGTTTCTGGATGTTGTTGATGTATGGCTTGCACTTTGCATGGCATAGTTTTAACTTGCACTTGTAGATGTAGCAACAAATTGTGTTAACTGACAATGGTTTTCTGAAGTGTTCCTGAGCCCACACGGTAAGATCCTTTACACAACGATGTCGGTTTTTAATGCAGTGCCGCCTGAGGGATCGAAGGTCACGGGCATTCACTTTTGGTTTTCAGCCTTGCCGCTTATGTGTAGAAAGTTCTCCAGATTCTCTGAATCTTCTGATTATATTATGGACTGTAGATGATAGAATCCCTAAATTCCTTGAATTGAACGTTGAGAAACATTGTTCTTAAACTGTTGGACTATTTTTTTATCATGCAGTTTTTCACAAAGTGGTGATCCTCGCCCCATGTTTGCTTGTGAATGGCTGAGCCTTTTGGGGATGCTCCTTTTATACCCAATCATGACACTCACCTGTTCTCAATTAGGTGTTCTTTGAGCATTCATCAACTTTCCCAGTCTTTTTTTTGCCCCGTCCCACCTTTTTTGAAATGTGTTGCAGGCATCCATTTCAAAATGAGCAAGTATTTGCACAAAAACAACAAAGTCTATCAGTTTGAACATTAAACATTTGTGGTTTATTCAATTAAATATAGGCTGAAGAGGATTTGCAAATCATTGTATTCTGTTTTTATTTACACTTTACAAAACGTCCCAACTTCCTTGGAAATGGGATTACATATCTACTTGTACATTTATATTGTGATGTGTAGTGTGCAGGGTATGCATCAGCACCTCTGATGTCTTTGGATTTACCACATTATCTACAGTGCTACAAAGTTTAGAGGTAAAACGAAACGTCTAAACAGCTGTTTACCGTAGTGATAAAGCACACTCATCAGCCAGGGTGAAAATGACGTCCTGGTTGGCTGCTGAGCAGCTGTAATTTCCTTCCTTGACTAAAAGCCAGAGGCAGGCAGGCAGGCAGGCATGTGGATTAGTATTCAGCTGGCTGAAAGAGTCAGCCTGATGGTGTTTGCCCTGTGGCTGTTGTCTTCCTGTCAGGTTAGTCAGTGACACATCAGAGCTCACCTCTGTGGACTCTGCACCTCATGGCTATAATACACACTTTCTCTTTTTCCACATCAGTAAATTGATTTTTTTTTTAAACACGATTTAGTCACAGGATGTAATTTCTTGTGCTCATCATTCAGTTAGCGTACATATCTTATAATTTATGGTTGTTGTTTTTTGTGAAAGTTAAATGAAACTGAAAATGAGATTCAGTGTTGTATTACCTTTTCTTCCATTTTGCTGTATGATTAAGCAGTAACATAACTTTGGTATGCTTCAGTTGTGGTGAGAAAGACCCTGAAATAAAGATTTCTGAACCAAATGGGATTTCTGTACATTTTACAAGCAACAGTGACCTCCAGTGGGTTGCCAGGACCCTGTGATTCGTGTTACAGGCTTGCCACTAGCAGTATGTCACAGTATTTAATCATTATTGTAATCTGTCGACCTGCCTTTATTTTATGTTATGAACATTTTGCATGTTAAATATGTCAACATGGCCCAAAATAGGCAGCTCACTGGCCCTCACCTGTATCTGTTAGAATTTCAAAGTTTTGGAGATGAATATGCAGTAGAGTTTACGGAGTCCGAAATTTTGCCAACACACTCACCGACTCCATTAATCCAATATATTCTGTGTTACTCACAGGGAATAATTTCTATTGCTAGAAAAAGACCTCGACTGTCCCTGCTCTGTAATGTAGAGACACTTCAAATACAAGCGATAGTGCTGATAGTCTACAAATTGATCCAAGTTTCCAATTTGAATCTTTAAATAAATGGACTGCATTTTTGTATTTTGTTTTTACATTTTATGTAGATGCCGAAAGTGTACAGTGAGGCTTCATGTGTGTGTGTGTATACACACACACACACACACACACACACACACACACACACACACACACACACACACACACACACACACACACACACACACACACACACACACACACACACACACACACACACACACACACACGTCACGGTGCTGCCATACCATGCAAGGTGCCCAGCTACACACTAAAATCATCTTCAGAATTAAAGACCTTGCTTAAGGGCACCTTAGTGAGAGTTCTGTCTGTGTAACTGAGTGAAGTAATGTGAAAATTTGTGTAAATGATATGTGGCCAAGTTGCTTTGCACAAAGTGAATGTCTGAATGATGCAAAATGTATTGTAATTGTCAAGGTTTGAGTTTTTGTTTGGTTTTCTGTTTTATTTTGTTCTGTTACTTATTTTTGCTTTTCATTCATTTTGGTTTGTTTATTCTCTTGCTGGGTTTTTCAGCTTGGGTCTGTCTGTCTCTGCTTCTTGTCTTTCTCTTGGTTCTTGGTGATGGGTGTTACTCTCTCTTTCTGGCGACGCCCTGGTTCTGGTGCTTTCCATGCACACCTGTTTCTGATTTGCTGATTGTCACCTGTGGTTATATTAGCTCACCGGGTGTGTTTGTCCCTCGCCAGTTTGTCGTGCCTTGTGCGTTCGTTCCAGCTCTGTTCCTGGGTTATGAATATATACAAATGTCCTTTTTCTTGTTCTCTTTTTTAATATAATTGTATTAGTGATAAAAATGGAGGCATGGGGTACAATTAGTTAAACCTAACAGCTAATGTTAGCTAATTGAGCCGGCTGCAGCACCATTTGTCATAGCTAACAACATAGCTGGTTCTGTTCTGTTTGGAAAACTAACATTAATAAACACTTTTGTTTACGTTTGTTGTTATATGTGTTTGTTGTTAATACTGTTATTGTCGGGTGAAGTGACACTATTGTGCTTTATACGCCAGTTACCGACTTTGTTTAGCTTTGTTGACTAGCAGGGTATGGTTGGCTAGTTAATTGCTAAATTAACGGTATCTGGCTATACTTTCGTGATTTACACTTTTATTTTACATGGTGTAGATTTTTAATGGTTCTTCAGTTTATGGGTTCTTTAATCGATATCTATAGATAGTATCTAAGTTTGGGGTTTCCATTAGAAAGCATGTAGAGTATGGATAGTAAGCTAGCAGGGTGAACTTTAGATAGAAACCTAAAACATATTACACTATAGCTTCTGTTTCTATAATAACATAACCATTCGCCCTTTTCAGGTTTCAAATCCCGTAAAACCTCAGAGAGGTCGCCGCGCTGCGAGATCTCAGTAACATTGAGAACTGCATTGAGACGCTGCACTTGAACCGCTGCACACGGACAACACCATTAACATCGCAACATAAAACTATTTTTATATTGTGCCTAAAACTCTCATGAATATATTCTCTGGGTTTATAGACATTGTTATTGCATTTGTTTTATGTAAACATGCGAGAATCACAGGCTGTCTCGTCTCAGTGCGAGCTGCTGTGAGCTACGCTTGCTTCCTGATCATGTCGGTCTGGGGGAAAGTGAAGTTTGCTGTTTAACGTCTTGATTATTGTTCTTTACAACACTGTTTGTCCTCTTTGTTCCAGACTAATATAGAAGGTCTGTTAGAAAACTATGCGACCTTTTTATTTTTTTTAAAAACTATATGGATTTGAATCATGTGCGCTTGCATCAGCCAAGCTTGAACCTTCGTGCGCATGCGTGAGTTTTTTCACGCCTGTCGGTTGCGTCATTCGCCTGTGGGCAGGCTTTGAGTGAGCAATGGTCCACCCCCCTCACCGGATTTTCATTGTCAGGGAAATGGCTGAGCGATTGGAGCAGCGCTGAATCAAATCTTTCCAGAAACTGTGAGAGACAGCCAGGTGGAAACCATTCAGAAGATTCAGACAGCTTTCGGTGAGGATACTCTGGGCGTCACACAAATTAAGGAGCATTACAACCGGATTAAAGATGGCCCACAGCGGCGGAGGGCGCGCCGCGCTCCGAGCGGCCATCGACAGGCTGAAACAACCACATCCTTTCCCAATTGAACGCTGTGTTGATCCGGGATGTCGTCTGACTACCAGAGAAATTGTGGAAGAGGTGGACATCAGCACTTTTGCAGCACATTCCACTGTTACAGGAGATTTTGTAATGAAAGACGTGCGGAGGAATTTGCACGTCAGGACGGAGCTGCAGTGGCGCACAACAAAAAGCACGTCCGTGTTGGAAGTCTCACAGGACAAGTTGTGACATGCCCAGCTGTTACACAATTTCTCGGATACTCACTCGACTGAAAAGCCACCGAAAGCCATCTGAATCTTCCGAATGGTTTCCAATATTCATTTACAATTGTCATCATGTGGATTCTCCATGTCATTTTGAGTGCAGCGACTCTCTGGCGCGAATATTTATAGCTTAGCCTACTAGCTATAATTTAGATTTACAACAAGTCTACAGACTAGGTAGATTTATACTACAATCGTCTCCTGTATGAACATTTAGGTTTCAGGAGCTAATTCCTATAATATTATGTAGTAACTGTATTTCTTGTATATGTTGTTTACTACCCTGATTGTGTAAATGTCACTTATATACATGCTGTCCATATTCTTGAGCTGCTTAGTTGAGTAGGGAGAGTTCCCATGGGATAAAAAAGCTTTTCAACCTACCATCCCTGGTTCTCAAGACCAGGCACCTAAGTGGCTCTGCTCTGCTCTTTTTTTTTTTCTTTTTTTTTTAAGATATTTAGATTTGGAATGTTTAATAGAAGATATACCTTACTGAATTTTCATGTGCCATGAATCCAGAATAGAGATACACATGGTGGGAGCAGAAATGAAAAACAGAAAGCTGATGCAGACAATGCAGGCTTGTTAACTGATGTGGGGAGCACACCATTAGATGAAATATATTAAATACAAGCAATGGTGTGATGTTTCCAGTGAAGGATCAACACAGTAGCTTTATATTGGAAAAAAAAATGAATCTGGACTTTTTTATTGGAGCTGCAGGAGTGATGCTCCATTTATGGACGAGGAGGAACAAATACTGTTGGTCAGTGTAGAAATCGATGCAGATGAAGGCTGTCAAGCTGTCAGGATCATTTACGTCAAAGTGGGAGTTACGTGTTCCTTTGCCTTGTCAGGTCTCGCCATTTAGATCTGGGTTTTTATTTATCCATAGTCAGTGCATCCACTCACATTGTCTGTCAGTTTGTCACATTTCCTTCAGCTTCCATGCCGCCCCTGCACCAATGTCTATTTTTAAAAGGAGAACAGATCAAACTGGATGTGATGCAGGTCCGCCACTATAATCAAAATAAACCCATGATTAGTGATGAGAAAGCTTTTCACTCAACACAGAACACGTGCTGTGTGTGGGGCCTCATGAAGCAATGGCGACCTTTATTTTATGTGCTAAGCGGCACAGTTATGCACACTATGGTGTCACCAGAGAGGCCCCCAAACTAAGCTCATGATACCTGCACCAGACTGATGTAGCACTTGGATAACTTCATCACTCCATCATGCTGTCTGCTGCTCCGAACTAAGAGCAGACCAGTCAGAAAGGGGGAAAAAAATGCACTGTTTGACATCAGTCAGAAATTTCTATCCAGAATTTAAGCGTTGTTCACCTGTGGTGAAGAACAAACATGTGACCTGTGCCCAGTCTGCGAGAGTGTATTATGTGCACTGGTACGGTGCGCATCTCTGCAGAGCACTTAGGCCAGACCAGTACTTTTTGCTCTTGCAGTTAAAACAACAAAAAACTTGGTATTTTTAAGTAGATTTTAAATCAAGAAGCCTCAATTCCATTTGTGATCTGAATGTTTCTAACAAATAGACAGGAGGCAGAGTTTGAGGTGGCAGAGCTGAAGAGGCTGCTATTGTCTTTGGGTGTGACAAAGATGGACAGGACTAGGAATGAACATATCAGAGGGATAGTTCAGGTTGGGCAGGAGGGACCCTGAGTACATAAGGAGAAGGATGCAGAGGATGGAGCCACCATGCAGGAGAAGAAAAAGAGGAGGTATATGATGAGCTGAAAGAGGACATGGAGGTGGTTGGTGAAGGAAAGATGTAGAGGACAGGGTCAGATGAAAATGTTTGTGGGTTTTTTGCCTATTAATAATGGTGAAATTTTTTTAAATGGACAGTTTTATTGTATTTTAAAATTACAACAATAAAGTTATGGGGAATGACGTTTTGTCATGCACAGACCTTTCAAGGGTCATGTCGGCGTGTATATACATACTTTTTATGTATATATAAATTTGCTAACTAGCAGATTTCCAAAAGTAGTGTTTCTGTGGTAAAGACTATGATCCATAGAAATGACCTCAGGTTATATTATTCTTGTGTAAACAAACAACTGTGTCTGCAGGAGGCTTTGCATGTGCGTATGCATGAGCTTTTGACAAAAGCGGAACTTATGCAAATCAAAGAATGTAGATCACCCTCTGTGCATTTGTTAGTATTAATGAAACAAATTTAACTCCATCCACCCTTTTCAGGGTTCAAATCCCACAAAACCTCGGAGAGTTCGCTGCGCTGTGAGATCTCAGTAACATTGAGAACGGCATTGAGACGCTCTGACCATGCTGCACTTTAACCGCTGCACACGGACACACCGTTAACATCGCAACATAAAACTATTTTTATATTGTGCCTAAAACTCTCATGAATATATTTTCTGGGTTTATAGACGTTGTTATTGTGTTTATGTAAACATGCGAGAATCACAGGCTGTCTCTCCGTTATTTTAAATGGGAGCTGCTGTGAGCTACGCTCGCTTCCTGATCATGTCGTTCTGGGGGAAAGTGAAGTTTGCTCTTTAACGTCTTGATTATTGTTCTTTTCAACACTGTTTGTCCTCTTTGTTCCAGACTAATATATATAATATGTCTGAAATTGGGTTTGCGTTTATTAAATTCCACGCAGATCAAACGTAGCAGACACGGATTATTTGTTGTAATTGTTTTAGCAAGTTTTCACAGGCTCCTCTCCTGTGGAACCAGCTCCCAATTCAGATCAGGGAGACAGACACCCTCTCTACTTTTAAGATTAGGCTTAAAACTTTCCTTTTTGCTAAAGCTTATAGTTAGGGCTGGATCAGGTGACCCTGAACCATCCCTTAGTTATGCTGCTATAGACTTAGACTGCTGGGGGGTTCCCATGATGCACTGAGTGTTTCTTTCTCTTTTTGCTCTGTATGCACCACTCTGCATTTAATCATTAGTGATTGATCTCTGCTCCCCTCCACAACATGTCTTTTTCCTGATTCTCTCCCCTCAGTCCCAACCAGTCCCAGCAGAAGACTGCCCCTCCCTGAGCCTGGTTCTGCTGGAGGTTTCTTCCTGTTAAAAGGGAGTTTTTCCTTCCCACTGTCGCCAAGTGCTTGCTCACAGGGGGTCGTTTTGACCGTTGGGGTTTTTCTGTAATTATTGTATGGCCTTGCCTTACAATATAAAGCGCCTTGGGGCAACTGTTTGTTGTGATTTGGCGCTATATAAATAAAATTGATTGATTGATTGATTTTCAGGGTATCATACATGCAGTCTCTTATTAACGTGATGAAAAGCATAATAAAAATACATTTTTGTAGTATAATATTCATTTACAATTGTCATCATGTGGATTCTCGATGTTGTTTTGACTGCAGCGACTCTCTGGCGCGCAAGGGATTATGGGATATGTGAAAACCCTGGATAGGAAGTTAGCGTGTATGCTAACACCGCAAAATGTGTTATCAGGTTGCAAACAAAGCATTTTCAGTTTTAGAAGTGTTTATTTCTCGCGAGCTTTTCCATAATATATGACAAAGAGGTTATATTTACACACAAACAAAACAGAGTTTTGGAGCTAACTACCAGCCTGTGACGTCACCATGCTAACATCTGCGAAGTAAGTTCAGAGGTGTTATTATGTTCCATAAACTGCATTTTCGTTTTTAGAAGTGTTTGTTTCTCGCTATCTTTTGCATAATATGAGAGACATGCATACGTGGTCTGTCCATAAATTAACGGTCCTTTTTATTTTTTTAAAAACTATATGGATTTCATTCATATGTTTTTACGTCAGACATGCTTGAACCCTCGTGCGCATGCGTGAGTTTTTCCACGCCTGTCGGTGACTTCATTCGCCTGTGAGCACGCCTTGGGAAGGAGTGGTCCCGCCCCCTCGTCGGATTTTCATTGTCTGGAAATGGCGGAATGAAAAGGACTTTTTTTCCATCAGAATGTTTTCAGAAGCTGTTAGAGACTGGCACCTAGAAACCATTCGAAAAATTTATCTGGCTTTCAGTGAAAATTTTACGGGCTTCACAGAGAATAAGGACTTTAACTACAGCTTTAAGGACCCCTTTAAGGACGGTCGGTGCGCCGCGCTGCGAGCTGCGACGATGCGGCACAAACCACTGGATCATTTCTAAGCTGATGGTTCTGTGGATACGAGACCGTCGTGTGCTCTTTCTCTGGTTATCACAAGACCTGGACATCAGCCATTTTCCGGCAGATTTCACTTTTAACACGAGATTTTGTCATGGAAAGCCGCGCGGAGGCTTCGCGCGTCACGACCGATTCGCTGATGAAGCGAGACAAAGGAACACCTCCGTTTCGGAGTGTTAGAGGACAAGTTGGGACATGTCTAGCTCGGCTTTCAGTGCTTACCAGTCGAGTGAGTATAAAAGAACTTGTGGAGAGCTGGACCAAAAAGGTACGATACTTTATGGACAGACCTCGTATAAACACAAAGCAAAGCGGTTTTGAAGAGAGCAGCCACTGACATCACGGTGCAGCTCTACTCTGATTGGCTGTCATCCCCCGCCATCAGAAACAAAGCAGAACAGATTCCAACAGAATGTGACATCTAAACCTCTTAAAATATCAAGGTTAGCCATCTTTGAACTTGTCCAAGGTCTGTGTCCCAAGAATGTTTCCTGGGAATTTGAAGACTGTGGCAGTAATAGAACTGGACTTACGCTGAACACAGACAGACGGACAAATTCCAGGTCTTCGCAATACCCGATGGCCATACGTTGGCCTCGGGTAAAAATCAGGTGTAGCCAGTCAAGGATGAGAAGAAACCAGACTTGACTTGTTAGCTGTAGTTGCAACCGGTAAATATGGGAAAAGATAGCATTATTAAATGCAGAAGGATTGGTGAACTTAGTCTTCTTGCTTTTTAGCTGATAGTTTGAAATAGTGTTAAATGTTTAAATTTCCTCCATTGTCTGGCAAAATTCAGTGCTCATGTACATCTTTTTTTGCAGTATGTTGCCCTGCAGGCAAATTGGAAATGCATCAAGCTCTGTTATGAGTTAAATGACAGAGTAATTTATTTATTTTTAAGCTCACTGACACCAACATCTTGACAAAAACTGAGACAGTTTGTTAGAAGCCGATAATTTGTGGAATTATCCTTGTAACTTTTTGCTGCTTTTTACTGACAACTCATCAATTGGTGCTGTCAGAGGACAGATACTCAGGTACTCGCTGACATTTTAATTATTCCTGATTAGACCCAGAAACAGTAGACTAAGGTTGGAGCACTGAAATTAGACTTTTAGCTGACTTGGTGTCAGCAATCAAACTGAATGCGGTGCAGCAGGGTTTAATTGTGCGTGCGTGAGCAGTGGTCCACCCTCCTCGTCGGATTTTTATTGTGAGGAAAATGTCTGAACGATTTTGGAGCTTTGCTGCATCAAATTTTTCCAGAAACTGTGAGAGACAGCCAGGTGGAAAACATTTGGAAGATTCATGTTATGTGTCGAACGCAGCTCGGAGAACCGACCAGCATTTGAAGGACCCAGTATGAAATAAGCAGAGCACGGTACAAAGGCTAACTGAATTTAATACATAACAGTGATACAAAAATAACAGAAAGTGCGGTCTGGCGTGGTGCGCTCCCAGCAGCGCTAACGGTCCGGAGCCAGAAGCTGTTCGGACCCAAGGACCCTGCCGACACCCCCCAGGTGGCCGCAACAAACCGAGTCTGTGAAAGAAGGAACCATTATGTGAGTCCACACTCTACACACAGAGAGAACACTTAAAGGTGTACAAACAGCAAACACTTCCTGGCTTGATTACTAATCAGCTTCCCAACCTGCAGGCATGGAACATCCAGTTCACAAAACTCCACTGCAGTAGAAGCCGATACATGTCTAACATACAGCTCAATATAATAAAGGTGTGAGGGACACCACATTTACTGACTGTATAAATGTTAGTCACAAAATCTAACGTACCTCAGGAAGTGTGCTGACGAGCGTGAGACCTCACCCCCTCCTCTTTCACAGACCGTGCATCAAACCTGGATGTTCTCTGCATCCACTGATGATGAGATGGCTCCCGAGACGACGATCTCACCCGTCTGGTCACAAGGTCGAGTCTCTGGCAGATACACACTGTGCACTCCAGTCTTAAATGCCACCATGTTCCAATCTATGCAGATGCACCACAGCTGTGAGTCCTGATGAGCCGCAGGTGATCAGCCTCAGGTGATCAGGGTGAGGTCCTGATAAACTCAGCAACACAGCCACTCAGTTCCAAATGCAAGCCACCTGGAAGGAAAAACAAAAGACAAACAAAAAGGCAGCCAGGCCCCCCAGCCATACAACAGTACCCCACCCTCACGGGAAGCCTCCCGGCGACCACACAAACCTGGCCCAGGAGAAACACCCCCCTCCAGGGACCATGGCTGGAAACCGTATCCGCATTCATCTTCCAGCAGAATCCTCATCAAACAGAACGGTTGATGTCTTTTCCTCTGGCTGCATCTTTGCCTTTGTTTCCGTCAGTCACTTAGCACAGGTGTGGCCAGGAGTTCTTAAACCTGTGCAGTCAGCCTTTATCCAACCATGTTCGGTCTTTAGTCATAAAACAAAAAAGACAAACACAAACAACCAAAACATCCCCCCTCCCCAGGGGACCGTCCCATCAAACCCTGGGAAGAGGAGAAAAGAAAAACCCCAAACTTAAGCTTACAAATAAAAGTGCTAAAACACCCCCCCCCCCCCCCCCCCCCCCAAACGACATGTAGGGACCAACACCCCCCAGAGGACTTCCCGCCAGCTCCAGGAGTAATAACCACAGCCGAGGTCCCTCTGGGATCCAACGTCACCCACGGGGACTCCCAGCGCCTCCCAGAGGACCACTTGTCAACCCCAGGAGACGCCTCCCCTCATGACCAACGGACCCAGCCTCGGCCGACTATGGCTAGATGGACCCACAGCCCTTTCCCCCCCAGAGGACACCACAGTCAAACCCTGAGGGCGGAAACTGGGGGGAAAAAACAAAAGGAGAAACCCCCCCCCCCCCCCCCCCCCCAGGTGCAGAGGTTACCTGGGAAACGCCCAGCATAACCAAACTGCACCACTCCAGCAACGCCGACACTACGGCTCACCCAGCTGGAGTCAGAGGAGAAGAGAGGGAACAAAAAGAAACCCCCCCCCCCCAGGTGCAGAGGTTACCTGGGAAACGCCCAGCATAACCAAACTGCACCACTCCAGCAACGCCGACACTACGGCTCACCCGGCTGGAGTCAGAGGAGAAGAGAGGGAACAAAAAGAAACCCCCCCCCCCCCCCCCCCAGGTGCAGAGGATATCCGGGAAACGCCCAGCATAACCAACCTGCACCACTCCAGCAACGCCGACTCTACGGCTCACCCAGCTGGAGTCAGAGGAGAAGAGAGGGCACAACAAAAAACAAAAAAAAAAAAAAAAAAAAAGAGAAAAAAAAAAAAACAACCCAATTACCCCCCCATGACCGCCCAGGGGACCGTCCCATCAAACCCTGGGAGGTGAAACTGAAAGAAATAAAAAGAAAGACTAACAGACTAACATACAGTTGCTTGGGTCCCTTTTTTTTTTTTTTTTTTTTTTTTTTTAAATACACAGAACTGCAGGGTCACGACCCCAGACACTAATAGTGTAAAACAAAAAATAAAATCCCACACAAAAACCAACTCAAAAAACACCTACACAAAATGAACTAACACAAAACAAGTGATTTATACCGTCAAGCTCCAACAAATGGAACACACCTGTTCCAACTTAAGAGCTTGACGGTAATGTGACTCAGTCACCAAAAGAGGGAGCCAAAGTGCTAAAAATGAAAAACCCCCTTTGGTGACAAAAAACAAATGAGCTGCATCTTCGTGCGCAGCTGTGTGCAACACACAACCAAAATGTGCTCAACTAAATAACGCCGGAGCTGATACAACAGACGCAGTAGTTATCTTTATCCGGGGAAACGGGGCTACGACTGTAACACAGGAAGCTCAGCGACCCGTGCCACAGAGCTCCGCCGTGCGCGTGCACCCATTACAGACACACTCTTGCAACTCCCGTTTAAACCTCTTATCCGGTCGGAGCGTGACGCGAAGCCGTCGCCAGTCACACTCCACCACGACCCACGGATAAGGCACAAACACAGGAACACGGCTGCAAGAGAGCACAAATCAGTATTCAGTAATGGGTCTCAAACACGCACCATCCAGGCGGAGAGCACCCGCAACTGATCCGGATAACTACTGAACGTCTGCTGCCGCCTTCCCGGCGCGTTACCGTCTCTGCTACCGCTGGGTCCGTGATGTTTGGCCAGAGACTACTGTTATGTGTCGGACGCAGCTCGGAGAACCGACCAGCGTTTGAAGGACCCTGTATGAAATAAGCAGAGCACGGTACAAAGGCTAACTGAATTTAATACATAACAGTGATACAAAAATAACAAAGTGCGGTCTGGCGTGGTGCGCTCCCAGCAGCGCTAACGGTCCGGAGCCAGAAGCTGTTCGGACCCAAGGACCCCGCCGACACCCCCCAGGTGGCCGCAACAAACCGAGTCTGTGAAAGAAGGAACCATTATGTGAGTCCACACTCTACACACAGAGAGAACACTTAAAGGTGTACAAACAGCAAACACTTCCTGGCTTGATTACTAATCAGCTTCCCAACCTGCAGGCATGGAACATCCAGTTCACAAAACTCCACTGCAGTGGAAGCCGATACATGTCTAACATACAGCTCAATATAATAAAGGTGTGAGGGACACCACATTTACTGACTGTATAAATGTTAGTCACAAAATCTAACGTACCTCAGGAAGTGTACTGACGAGCGTGAGACCTCACCCCCTCCTCTTTCACAGACCGTGCATCAAACCTGGACGTTCTCTGCATCCACTGATGATGAGATGGCTCCCGAGACGACGATCTCACCCGTCTGGTCACAAGGTCGAGTCTCTGGCAAATACACACTGTGCACTCCAGTCTTAAATGCCACCATGTTCCAATCCATGCAGATGCACCACAGCTGTGAGTCCTGATGAGCCGCAGGTGATCAGCCTCAGGTGATCAGGGTGAGGTCCTGATAAACTCAGCAACACAGCCACTCAGTTCCAAATGCAAGCCACCTGGAAGGAAAAACAAAAGACAAACAAAAAGGCAGCCAGGCCCCCCAGCCATACAACAATTCAGATGGCTTTCAGGGAAGATTCTATGGGGATCACACAGATTAAGGAGTGTTACAACCGGTTTAAAGAAGGCGCACAATGGCGGAGGGCGCGCCGCGCTCCGAGCGGCGATCGACAGGCTGAAACGACCAGATCATTTCCAAACTGAACGCTGTGTTGATCCGGGACGTCGTCTGACTACTACAGAAATGGCAGAAGAGGTGGACATACCACTTTTTTGGCACATTCCACTGTTACAGGAGTTTTTGTCATGGAAAGAGGAGCAGAGGAATTCGCCACAGAGCTGTTAATGGCGCGGGACAAAAGCACCTCCATGTTTGTCTCACAGGACATGTTGTAACATGCCCAACTCTTGCACCATTCGGAAGATTTAGACGGCTTTTGGTGGCTTTTCAGTCGTGTGACTATCCGAGAAATTGTGGACGAGCTGGACATGCCACAACATGTCCTGTGAGGCTTCATCTTCATCACGGCGTTGCTTTTTGTCCCGCGCCATGAGCGGCTCCGTCCCGACGCGCGAATTCCTCCGCATGTGGTGTGTGGAAGATTTTTTGACAGGCAAAAACATGCTCCACGAATATCAAGAATATCACGCACCAACACGCACTATTATGAAACCTATTCAGATGCGTTAAGTCACATTAAGAATGTCAGGAATGTGTCACGAATAACAGAAAAAGGACATTCCTAACGTGTCTTGGTTATGTGTAAACGCACCTTTACATCTTGAATCTGCAACAGATTTTGCACATGGTTGAGCGCTTGTTAATATTTCTGTAGCTCCCACACTGCAGAGGCGGGACCGACTTGTTCTTCTTTCTGCTCCTTTTCATTCTGGTATTGTGGTGCTTTGTTTTTGCTTTTCTGTTTTTCTTTTAAATGAATGAAATAAATATGAAAGAAAGGGAACTCTGGAAAATTAATATGAAGAATTGAGTACACTTTCAAGTATCTGGTGCTACTTGATCAGGATTATTGATTACCTTTAAGTACCACACGCTGCTCAGGCATGTGGTTCTGTGCTGCCACCTAGTGGGGCAGCACAGAACCAGCACAGCACCATGTCACTTAACTAACTGCATGTATACAGTTAAGTGAACTAAAAACAGTTTGTCAGCCAAATGGAAGGGCTCCGTTGATCTCACCACAGGCTGTTTGGTACTATTGCTGATTGTTCAGTGGTTTGATCTATTTTATCACATCATTGTGTCCATAATGGTGTGATAATACTTGAATATGTATGAATATTAATGGGGTTATTAACCAACAGATGACAAGGTAAAACCTCTTAAATCATTCTAAAGTCAGCTGAAACAAGGCCGTTTTAAGCAGAAACGAGGCGATAATCTGTAATGCTTTGAAATGACGGATATGCAGTGAACGCAACAGCTGGCAGCTTGTGTAGCTGTCGTGCTGTGATCGCTTCCTCCATCTTTTATGATGAAATAATGTGGAAATTACTGTTGTACAAAAGCTTCAGATATGTGTTGCTGAGATAGATGATGACTGGAGTGCAGATTGAAGCAGAAATGAGGTGATAATCGGTGAACCGCGGCTGATGACGCATGCACAGTGAAGGCAGGGCGGACCGATTTTTAGGGGGACTGTTCGGTCAGCGACACCGGTTTTTCCTTTTGCACAGATGTTGATTTGGCTCGTGGTGACCTACTGCAGTATTAACAAAGGAACAACAATACCGCTCCATTGCGTTGTATACAGGCCAGCAAGGTTGAATAATGGCCCAACTTTCCTGCCTTGAACAGGCCTCTTGTTTCTTCTTCTCATCTGTGCTCCTTCCTTTGTCTCCTTTCCCCCCCCACCCAGCTGCGTTGGGAGGCCTTTGATGCGAGCTCGATATGTATTCATGTGGATCATTTATCATTGGCGTGCTGCACATTAAGCTGCAAGCACGATGCTAGATCAATAAAATCACTGAACGAATGGATCTCTTAAGAGTCCTTTGAGATAAAGAGATTTTTTTTTCTTTTTTTTTGAATGATGGCACTTTAAAGAGTCACAGGGTGGGCATCGGGCGAGCAATGAATAAAGATCTGAGCGCATCACAGCCACTATTAAAATAGGCAAAGGCATTAAAATTGAAAAAGCGTTAAAATGTTTGAGGAAAAACCTGGACTGGGAATCATTGGAAGGTCCATTTGTCCAGTTATGTTATGTTTATGTGTAACAGATTTAAATCCTCTTCTGGCACCTGAAATAGGATTCACGTTATAGCTGGAATACTGAAGAAAGGAAGATGGGCTAAACTAGGAAGAGTCTGTCACATAATTTATATTTAAAAACTGAGCACTTCAGCAAAGTAGAGACTGAAATTGGACCCGGCGCAACGAGGGGGCGTTTGGGGGCGACGCCCCCTCACGTCATCAGTCCCGCCCCCTCGGATGTGAGCGTTATCAAAAAATAAAAATAAAAAAGAAAGAAAAAGAAATACCGGAAAATATAGCAAAATATTAGTTATTCAATATTATTATCACTTTACCAGGGCGTTGCTGGCCGGTATCGTAGATTTACGTCGACGGTACCTTGCTATACCCGCCCGCTATGTGTAAACAAATGACGTCATAGCGCGCAGCCCAAAAACTGTCCGCGGGGGGGAGACTGTCCGCAGAGGAAACAATGGAAATGCGAGAAGTGTGTTTTTGTCCCAGTATGGATATTCCGGATGATTTTCTCATGGATAGTACGACAATGAACAGCAGCTAAAGCAGCCAGCTTGATGAGGACGCACTGGCTAAATTGGAGAGCAGCGCGCGCCAGCTAGCTGAGAGCCGACACGACAAAAGTTAAGTGAGCCAGCATTTTATGTACGCGTTACGTGTTGTGTATCTCAGTAAAAAGTGATAATAATGCAAATAACATGCTGTTGTCGTGCGGTATGCATTTTCATAGTCCCTCCGTTCACGGCCAGTCGCCCGCAATGACAGATATTAAAGTTATGTATTGTTGTAAATATATCTACATGAAAGGTTTATCTTTGACCCGTTGTGTGACTGTCATTCCCAATTGCGCTGTGTTTGTGCTTGTGCTTGAGGGCTGTATGTGGGGTTAATCTACTGTCTCGTGTCGTTTCTCAGATCAGTTGTTGGTTTGGTTTTGTGGTATGCAGGAGATCACTTGACCAAGGGTCTATACGTTCAAATAATAATTAAAAAAATACTGTCATCACTCTTTGCTCTTACTCAGTCAGTCTCTTACAACGGTGTAGCCTAAATACACAAGCTTTCCAGGAGCGCACCCAATTCATTACGCACGCTCAGAGGCACGTCCCCTCCGGTGCACACTTTTTTTTTTTTGGGGGGGGGGGGGCAACCCCGCCCCCTGTGATAAACTCATCGCCCCCTTAATATTTTTTTTCTGGTGCCGGGCCTGACTCAAATGCTGCTCACAGTGGGATTAAATGTTCACAGAAATCAGTCACAGATACCAAATGAGAAGAAATTCAAGAGGATACAAGCTTTCCTCAAATATTTTCCACACTAAACTCACATTTGGCTATAAAAAATGCCATCCTCTTACAAACATCACAATTGGTTATAGTGAAAATACATTTGGCACTATTCTTGATGCTGAATGTGTTTCTCTGGTCTTTGGGATAAAAGTCCACATGTGCATTGTTTGTCTCATTCCACCACTTATCAGTATGTATGTCAGTGACTGTAACTCAGATATGGCAACATGTTGACCTGTTGGTTGGTCAGTTGCTCCTGTTCATAAGGACTTGGATAGTGATGTGTTTTTTGTCGTTTTGGCTGTGGTTAGTGCACTTGGTTTCAGTGTGGAAGGTTCCGGGTTCAAATCCAACCCCAGCCATATTTCTCCATGTAGTGTGGAGTTATGTCAGGAAGGGCATCCGGCATAAAACATGTGCCAGAATCAACATACAGATCCATCTTGGATCTGGTGTGGCGACCCCGAGTGAAAACAAGGGAGCAGCCGAAGGGACTTACTTACATCAGAGTAAATGCCCCTAATATACATATTTAGATTTATGTTTCCACAGTTTATTGTTATTTTCGATTTACATATATATATATATATATATATATATATATATATACAGTGAGGAAAATAAGTATTTGAACACCTTGTGATTTTGCAAGTTCTCCCATTTAGAAATCATGGAGGGGTCTGAAATTTTCATCTTAGGTGCATGTCCACTGTGAGAGACATAATCTAAAAAAAAAAAAAAAAAATTTTTTTATAATTTATTTGTATGTTGCTGCTGCACATAAGTATTTCAAAACCTGTGAAAATCAATGTTAATATTTGATACAGTAGCCTTTGTTTGCAGTTAAAGAGGTCAAACGTTTCCTGTAGTTTTTCACTAGGTTTGCACACTCTGCAGCAGCGATTTTGGCTCATTCCTCCATACAGATCTTCTCTAGATCAGCCAGGTTACTGGGCTGTCGCTGAGAAACAGAGTTTGAGCTCCCTCCAAAGATTTTCTATTGGGTTTAGGTCTGGAGACTGGCTAGGCCACTCCAGAACCTTGATATGCTTCTTACAGAGCCACTCCTTGGTTATCCTGGCTGTGTGCTTCGGGTCATTGTCATGTTGGAAGACCCAGCCATGACCCATCTTCAATGCTCTAACTGAGGGAAGGAGGTTGTTGCCCAAAATCTCGCAATACATGGTCCTGGTCATCCTCTCCTTAATACGGTGCAGTCGTCCTGTCCTATGTGTGGAAAAACACCCCCAAAGCATGATGCTTCCAACCCCATGCTTCACAGTAGGGACGGTGGTGTTGGGATGGTATCCACCATTCTTCTTCCTCCAAACATAGCGAGTGGAATTAAGACCAAAAAGTTCTATTTTGGTCTTATCTGACCACATAACTTTCTCCCATGACTCCTCTGGATCATCCAAATGGTCATTGGCAAACTTAAGACGAGCCTGGACGTGTGCTGATTTAAGCAGGGGAACCTTCCGTGCCATGCATGATTTTAACCCATGACGTCTTAGTGTATTACCCACAGTAACCTTGGAAACAGTGGTGCCAGCTCTCTTCAGGTCATTGACCAGCTCCTCCCGTGCAGTTCTGGGCTGATTCCTCACCTTTCTTAGGATCATTCATACGCCACGAGGTGGGATCTTGCATGGAGCCTCAGTCTGAGGGAGATTGACAGTCATGTTTAGCTTCTTCCATTTTCTAATAATTGCTCCAACAGTTGATCTTTTTTCACTAAACTGCTTGGCAATTGCCCCGTAGCCCTTTCCAGCCTTGTGGAGGTGTACAATTTTGTTTCTGGTGTCTTTGGACAGCTCTTTGGTCTTAGTCATGTTAGTAGTTGGAGTCTTACTGATTGTGTGGGGTGGACACGTGTCTTTATGCAGCTAACGACCTCAAATAGGTGCTTCTAATTTGGAATAATAAGTTGAGTGGAAGTGGACTTTTTAGTGGCGAACTAACAGGTCTTTGAGGGCTAGCATCATACATTGTGATTTCTGTTTTTTTTTTTTTGATTATGTCTCTCACAGTGGACATGCACCTAAGATGAAAAATTTAGACCCCTCCATGATTTCTAATTGGGAGAACTTGCAAAATCGCAGGGTGTTCAAATACTTATTTTCCTCAGTGTGTGTGTGTGTGTATATATATATAATTGTGTGTGTGTGTGTGTGTGTGTGTGTGTGTGTCACTTTTCTCACTCCATAACTGGTGATGAAAGCCACCAAGAGACTCATGTCAACTCTGAAGGAGTTTTAGGCTTCTAGGCCTGTGATTGGAGATAGATTGCATATAGTGCAACTTTTGTCTCTTGCGCCACCAGTTAAACAACTTCATGGTGAACGTCTGATGGACCCGACTGTATGTTGACTTGTACTTAACACTGAATCCAATTGTTTCCTATCTCTTGACACTTGTCTATGTGTGAATAGGTGAAGGTCTGGCGACATTTGAAAGTTTTCCCAGCGTGAGCGCACAGATGGAAAGAATCTGCAGAAGTGCAGTCCTGTCTTTTTATTTCATTTTACTCAGGTGCCCTGCTTTCTTATTTATTCTGTTTGATTGATTCAGTTCAAACAAAGATCTGTGTGTTTACCTTGATTGGTTTGGATTATTACCATTAGGGTCCCAGGGGGTGCCTGTGCCATCCATCCATCTGTTACACCACCTTTTATACAGGATAAAAATCAGCTTGATTATTTCAAAAGTGTGTGCACATGACCTTCTCAGATGAATTTGCCTTTAACTAACCTTGCTGTGTCCTTTGCAACCTGCCAATGGGCCAGAACGCCATTCACAGTGTTTCGACTTTCACAGAACACTATTTTTTAGACTACTATAAATGTTATCTGTTCTCAAATTGCACACAGCTGCCTCAAAGGTGTGGTCTCTATCCACCTTTTCTCACTGAAATACTGACCCTGGCAGAAATCTCAGCGTATTAACCAGTACCGAGATATGCTCATAGTTCAAAATTCAGTTGACCTTGGGGACAATTTATACCACTTTTTATTTTTTAAGTTCTTGTTTTCTTCCAGGCAACATCTTGCTTAATGTTCATTAGTGTTTAGATATCTTGTATTCTTCTCGTCATCAGGCTGAAGTCAATAGGGGCATAATCTCAAATACAGGAATTCTGGTGAAAGAACGCCGCAGAAAGGCTGACAGGAAATCAGTGACAAACTTGACAGTTCGGGCATGAACTTGATTTTGCAGGAGATGTTATGTCTGAAGTATTTGTACCAAAACACACACACACACCCACACCCCATCTGTATTTCTGCAGCAGTCTCCTGTCTCGTGCAGTTTCTGGCTGCACCTGCACAAACACAAGGTGATGCTACCACAACACCTTTGTAATGCCGTATTCACATGCTGACAGGAGTAAACCTGCCATACCAGTCATTACAGCAGAATCACTGTCATTTGCAGTGGTCAGCAGTAGATGATGTGGGACACAGCAATTTTACGCTCCCTCCTTTTAGTGAGGATAAAAACGGCTTTGTCTAAGGCCCTGCCTCTCCCTCCTGGCATAGTATAGGAGCATATCATAGTATGGAGAAGACCTGACTTCAAATCTGTTCTTTCATGTTTTAGTAGGTAGGTGAGTAAAATCTTATCTTCTGTGCTGTATAAAGAAGGTTTTAAAGGAACACACACATCGTGTTTTAACAATGAAAGTCTACACTAGAAGCATATCTTCATTGTTTCCTTTTAACTCCCCTTTGGTGCTGTACAGTGAAGAAATGACAAAAAAAAAAAAAAAAAAAGAAATTCAATGTCCAAATATTTATGGATCGGTATCTTCCTTTACAGTCAAAAACTTTAGTAATAGTCCTGTAATTATTGTAATCCAGAAAATAATCCTTTACCTTCCAGAGATGGCCATCAATGCCTTTCTTCCAGTCTGCTGGGTTGATACCTGTCTCCCAAACGGAAGCAAATATTTCTGTTCAGTGCCAGGAGAATAGAGTCTCTCTCTGCCCGAAGACATTCTGACCCAGTAGTACAGATCCCTTCAACCTCAGCTGTTTGATCTCACTGAGAAACGATTATTTTGATAATTGACTACTCACCGATTATCTTTGCGATGAGTTGACTAATAAGATCATACATAAATTGCGGCTTTATGCACCAGCATGCGGCTGGTGCATAAAACCATCATTAGCTTCAAGCTTGAAGTGTTTAAGCTATGTGCTAACTAAAAATAAAGACAAGAAGATAATTCATTCAACTTAGTAACAAAGTTCATTCGACTTAATAACAAAGTTGTTCATTGAAGAGGAATGTATTTTTTTTAGCACTCTAATGTAGCGTTATAAAACACTGGTGTTATTACATTTCTTATTCAAACATGACATTGCTGTTCTAACGTTACAGCAAACACATCACATATGTGTGCTACGGCTAATGAAATCATCATTGTTAATGTTTACAGCTAAGTAAGTAGCTCACTATAGACATTAATGATAGTGGCTAACTAGCCAAATAGCTTACCAAGACAACTCTCGCTTCGTCAGAATCAGCCACAACATGTTTCCTTCTCAGATGCTCTTGCATCGCTGTTGCACTGCCTTGGAAGGCAAGTTCTGCCTTGCAGATTTTGCATTACATGTTTTTGTCTTTAATTTGGTTAAAATGCTCCTGAACATTTGAGCTTTGTTGCCGGCTAGCCATGATATTGTTTGGGCATCACTATTCCTGATACATCATGGCTGACTCGGAACGGCAGCAGAAGATACAGCAACAGGTTTGAGAGAAAAACAAAGGTTAAAAAATAAACGATGATGTCGATTATCACCGACTATTTTGATAGTCAACATAATTGTGACTATTCGACTAATCCTGGCAGCCCTAGTTCACATTCTTATAGTATATGACAAAATTTCTGAAAATGTGGATAACCCTAAGATTGTTTTTGGAGTGGGTATGAATTATTTTGCTATGGCACACTTGATGCATGTACAAAAACATTCTCAACTTGGAAATGTTGCTGCTTATTGGGGTGAAATAAAAGTCTGGTTTTAACTATTTGTTGCTGTATGTCATGTATATGTGAAACCATAAAGTTTTTGCAGCCAAGGTATTGTATTGTGAAATGGGTACTGAGGTATATTTTCTGTTGTTAGTTACACGGTTATGCTGCGTTTACACATAGGCAGGACGCATTACAAATGTCATATTTGTCATTCTTGGCACATTCCTGACGTTCCTAACGAGACTTAACGCATCTGAATAGGTTTCTTAATAGTGCATGTTGGTGCGTGATATTTGTAATTTTTGTGGAGCATGTTTTTGGCTGTCAAAAAATCTTCCATGAATGTCACGCACCACCCTCATTTCGCCTCATATAGTGGAGGTCGCAACTGAACGTGTTGATCCATCTTGATTAGTGGTGATCCTTAATAGAGTGTCACAGAGTTCTTCTCTGACGTGCGCACAGTTAAACCCTGCTGCACCGCATTCAGTTTCATTGCTGCAGTATGCTGAAGGACAGTGATGCCAAGTCGGCTAAAAAGTCTCGTTCCAATGCTCATCAGCATGCTCCTGCAGGTGTTCCACCTGCTGCTGCTGCGCCTGATGTTTGGGAAAACGTGCAAGATGAGAGCCGTGTGGAGCCACATATCTGGCTCTTTGCATCTCCTCCTCCTCCTCTCTGCGCCACTCCATGGCACAGAGCCCAACTAAGCATGCAATCACAAAGTTCTTCTGCTGTGGATTTTGAGGAACAAACTTGACCGATCTGAATTGTTCAGCAGCTGATGGATGAATATGGGAGTTTTTGTGTGGAGACAATTCACCTCATTCACAACATGACAGAAGGTAACGATGCACTGTTACGCGCAATAGCATGCAACAGTGCGAAACATTATTCTTGACCATGTGTAATGGTTCCTGATAATTCGCCAGCAACACGTGCCATTAATCGTAACGTGGTAACAGGTTGCAGCAGTTCCTGAGGACACCTGATGCGTCTGCCTCAAATCATCACATTTCGTGATCAGCGGCCAAGAATGTATACTTCATGGCATTCGTGACTTGTCGTTGTGTAAAAGCAGCATGACATAATGTTAAACATTTCAAACTCACTGTATGTTTTTACTTATCAACATAGTTGATAAGTAAAAGTGCTGTAGAAACAAATGAAAAGCTGAGTGCTGTTTGTGGTTGAAAATGGATCAAAAATAGCATGTGGCGATTGTGTTTTTGCATATCACAGCAATTAAAAGAAATCAAATCTTCAAATCTCTAGTTTTTTCCCCTCAACTAAATAATAAACATGAATTCAGTCAGGTTTCCAACTCTGTGAATGTTGTCCTCTCTCTATCCACAGCTGCTTCTTGTCGCTACTCCTGGTGGCCGCTGTGGTCTGGAAAATCAAGCAGAGTTGCTGGGCGTCACGGCGCCGAGAGGTAAGTCGTTTGTTGTTGGCAACTTGGCTTAGGAATTGAACAGCTGCTGAAATCCACTGTGTGTTGCTTCATTTTGCATCAATGAAGTCTGTGGCCAGTGTTTGCAACATTAGATCTGTCTGATTAAGCTGTACATGGAAACATAAAAATATTGTGGTGATACTCTCCACAAGAATGGACTGTGCAGGCAGAGATTGTATTTTATGGTCAGTGACTTTTGGGTTTTACTGTACTGGATAAACCCTAGAGTATCGAGAGTATCTGCTGTTATTCAAGCCGGCCACAATGTCTGAATGGTCCTGTCTTACAGTCATGGTGTCGAACGGCGCTTTTCTTCATTTTAACACCAACAAAGTCACCAAGAAAATCATCACACATATTATCAAATAACACAGTACTTCAATTATTTGCAGGTATTTACAGTTTTTCTTGGATTTCTTGTGCTCCAGTTTCCATATCACAGTGAAGTCATCCTCTGACCGCTACAGTATTTTCAAAAGTTACACTTCCTGCGTGTTCCTGTACTCACAACACACAATTTCAAAAGGCATCTCAAATTAAGCATTCACTTTTATGATCACCATACGCTTTTGGTGAAAACATTTCTCCTGAGCTGGGCCAATCTAAGGGGATTTAAAATTATGATCTGCACAATTTGTTTTTGCTGTCTTTCAGATGTTGTTAGTTGAGATCAATTTAAGAACATAAAGTCAGACACAGTTACTGCAACAGAAAGTAGAGTCTGGATTTTCAAAAACGGGATTTATTTTTCCTTTTTTATTTTGATTTGCAGGAAAGGACAAATCATGCAGTGTGTGTTATTGGACTTGTTGGACACAGGCATCTATATAATCATTTATTTTTATTGTGTGGAAGGCACCAACAATATCGTCTCTCATCTCGTATTCTTCACTCTGAGTATAAAATTGTAACACTTCACAGATGATGCAGAGTGCCTCAATGCAAGCTTAATCATTTTAAAAACTTATTGGTGGCAACCTCAATTAAAAATTTGTGCAGTGTGGCTTGAGCTGGAGGGGTTGTGTCGGTGGTTTGTGGTGTTCTGATGTGGTGGTGTTCTGATGTATTGTGTAATATGTGTAATATGTGCCATATGGGCAATGTGTATAATGTGCACTATTGTGATAGCAGTTTGTTGATATGTTGTTTTTCTTAAACCTCATGTCACTGTATGTTGCATGTTGTCACTCAGATGTTGCATGCAATATGCATGCAACATTTGAGTCGAAGACAAACTTCCCTATAGGGATACAGTAATGTGTATTATATTGTATTGTAACACTGTCTCTGAGTGATTATATGATTACAGTGCATTGAAACAGTGAATCTTGGAGCAGTCACCATCTTTTGGGTTTCATATGAGAGACGTGATTAGAAATGTCAGTTTTCACTTAAGTAACATTACTGTGATTAGACACATTTTATGAATGATGCTGAGACTGTGATTCATGCCTTTGTCTCTTGTAGTATAGTTACGCAATGTGCTATACTTTGGGCTGCCTCAAAATAGTATAAGAATGCTTTGAAAAGATTCAGAGTTTGGCTGTTATAGTTTTGACCAGATTGAGAAAATGAACTCCTTTTACACCGATGTTGGTCTCACTTCACTGGGTCCCTGTTAGTGCAAGAATAGATGTCAAGGTTTTGCTGCTAACAGAGACACTGAGTGGTTGTGCTCCACCTTACCTGATTTAATTGGTTGAGCCTTATTTGCCAGCACCCCTCATTTCTCAGGGTACTGGCTTGTTAGGTGTTAACAGGGTAAAGGAAAGGTCAGCATGCAGCAGAAGCTTTGCCTGTCATGCTCCATTCTTATGGAACAGTCTGCCTGCTGAAGGTAGTCGGCCACATTCAATTAAAATGTTCAATTCAAGACTTACAACCCCAATTCCAATGAAGTTGGGACGTTGTGTAAATAAAAACAGAATACTTACTGACTTGCAAATCGTCTTCAACCTATATTCAATTGAATATACACCACAAAGACAAGATATTTAATGTTCACACTGATAAACTCTGTTTTCGTGCAAATATCTGCTCATTTTGAAATGGATGCCTGCAACACATTTCAAAAAAGCTGGGACAGTGGTATGTTTACCACTGTGTTACATTACCTTCTAACAACACTCAATAAGTGTTTGGGAACTGAGGACACTAATTGTTGAAGCTTTGTAGGTGGAATTCTTTCCCATTCTTGCTTGATGTACGACTTCAGTTGTTCAACAGTCCGGGGTCTCCGTTGTCGTATTTTGTGCTTCATAATGCACCACACATTTTCAATGGGTGACAGGTCTGGACTGCAGGCAGGCTGTTCTAGTACCCGCACTCTTTTACTATGAAGCCACGCTGTTGTAACACGTGCAGACTGTGGCTTGGCATTGTCTTGCTGAAAAAGACGTTGCTTGGATGGCACCATGTGTTGTTCCAAAACCTGGATGTACTTTTCAGCATTGATGGTGCCATCACAGATGTGTAAGTTGCCCATGTCATGGGCACTAACACCCCCCCATACCATCACAGATGCTGGCTTTTGAACTTTGCACTGGTAACAAACTGGATGGTTTTTATTCACTTTTGTTCAGAGGACACGACGTCCATGATTTCTATAAACAATTTGAAATGTGGACTCATCAGACCACAGCACACTTTTCCAGTTTGCATCTGTCCATTTTAAATGAGCTCTGGCCCAGAGAAGGCGGTGGCGTTTCTGGATGTTGTTGATGTATGGCTTTCACTTTGCATGGTAGAGTTTTAACTTGCACTTATAGATGTAGTGACGAACTGTGTTAACTAACAATGGTTTTCTGAAGTGTTCCTGAGCCCACACTGTAAGATCCTTTACACAATGATGTTGGTTTTTAATGCAGTGCCGCCTGAGGGATCGAAGGTCACGGGCATTCAATGTTGGTTTTTGGCCTTGCCGCTTAAGTGTAGAAAGTTCTCCAGATTCTCTGAATCTTCTTATTATATTATGGATTGTAGATGATGGAATCCCTAAAGTCCTTGCAATTGAACGTTGAAAAACATTGTTCAATTTATTATTAATTTCAATGTATTAATTTATATTGCACCAACTCACGACAGAGTCGCCCCGAGGCGCTTCACACAATTCATAACAACACAAATTAAATTAAAATCAAAATTAAAAGCAAGAGAAGCACAATAAAAAGATAAAACACAGTAGAATAAAAAGAAATTACAAAGCAAACACAAAACAAATTAAGTTAATGATAAGACAGTCTAAAAAAGTGGGTCTTCAGTCTTGATTTAAGTCTCCACCATTTTTTTTCATGCTGTTGTTGACAAAGTGGTGCTCCTCGCCCCATCATTGCTTGTGAATGACTGAGCCTTTTGGGGATGCTCCTTTTATACCCACTCACACTTAGTGTCCTCAGTTCCCAGATGCTTATTGAGTGTTGTTAGAAGGAAAGGTGATGTAACACTGTGGTAAACATACCCCTGTCCCAGCTTTTTTGAAACTTGTTGCAGGCATCCATTTCAAAATGAGCAAATATTTGTACAAAAACAAAGTTGATCAGTTTGAACATATCTTTTCTTTGTGGTGTATTCAATTGAATATAGGTTGAAGAGGATGTGCAAATCATTGTATTCTGTTTTTATTTACATTTCACACAATGTCCCAACTTCATTGGAAATGGGGTTGTAATGCTCCTTTTTTATTTTTATTTTTTGCCTTGTTCCTGCTTGTGGCCGTTTCTTTTGACTTGTAAATTGCTTTATTGAGCACTTGCTTCATTGTATTAATTGGAAAGCACTTTGAAGCTTCCATATCCGTATGAAAACACTTTCTTAATGATAATACTACTACTAATAATAGTAATAATAATACTAATAATAAACTTATGTATGTATGTGTGTGTGTATATATATATATATATATATATATATATATATATATATATATATATATATACTCAACAAAAATATAAATGCAACACTTTTGGTTTTGCTCCCATTTTGTATGAGATGAACTCAAAGATCTAAAACTTTTTCCACATACACAATATCACCATTTCCCTCAAATATTGTTCACAAACCAGTCTAAATCTGTGATAGTGAGCACTTCTCCTTTGCTGAGATAATCCATCCCACCTCACAGGTGTGCCATATCAAGATGCTGATTAGACACCATGATTAGTGCACAGGTGTGCCTTAGACTGCCCACAATAAAAGGCCACTCTGAAAGGTGCAGTTTTATCACACAGCACAATGCCACAGATGTCGCAAGATTTGAGGGAGCGTGCAATTGGCATGCTGACCGCAGGAATGTCAACCAGAGCTGTTGCTCGTGTATTGAATGTTCATTTCTCTACCATAAGGCGTCTCCAAAGGCGTTTCAGAGAATTTGGCAGTACATCCAACCAGCCTCACAACCGCAGACCACGTGTAACCACACCAGCCCAGGACCTCCACATCCAGCATGTTCACCTCCAAGATCGTCTGAGACCAGCCACTCGGACAGCTGCTGAAACAATCGGTTTGCATAACCAAAGAATTTTTGCACAAACTGTCAGAAACCATCTCAGGGAAGCTCATCTGCATGCTCGTCGTCCTCATCGGGGTCTCGACCTGACTCCAGTTCGTCGTCGTAACCGACTTGAGTGGGCAAGTGCTCACATTCGCTGGAGTTTGGCACGTTGGAGAGGTGTTCTCTTCACGGATGAATCCCGGTTCACACTATTCAGGGCAGATGGCAGACAGCGTGTGTGGCGTCGTGTGGGTGAGCGGTTTTCTGATGTCAGTGTTGTGGATCAAGTGGCCCATGGTGGCGGTGGGGTTATGGTATGGGCAGGCGTCTGTTATGGACGAAGAACACAGGTGCATTTTGATGACATTTTGAATGCACAGAGATACCGTGACGAGATCCTGAGGCCCATTGTTGTGCCATACATCCAAGAACATCACCTCATGTTGCAGCAGGATAATACACGGCCCCATGTTGCAAGGATCTGTACACAATTCTTGGAAGCTGAAAATGTCCCAGTTCTTGCATGGCCGGCATACTCACCGGACATGTCACCCATTGAGCATGTTTGGGATGCTCTGGACCGGCGTATACGACAGTGTGTACCAGTTCCTGCCAATATCCAGCAACTTCGCACAGCCATTGAAGAGGAGTGGACCAACATTCCACAAGCCACAATTGACAACCTGATCAACTCTATGCAAAGGAGATGTGTTGCACTGCATGAGGCAAATGGTGGTCACACCAGATACTGACTGGTATCCCCCCCAATAAAACAAAACTGCACCTTTCAGAGTGGCCTTTTATTGTGGGCAGTCTAAGGCACACCTGTGCACTAATCATGGTGTCTAATCAGCATCTTGATATGGCACACCTGTGAGGTGGGATGGATTATCTCAGCAAAGGAGAAGTGCTCACTGTCACAGATTTAGACTGGTTTGTGAACAATATTTGAGGGAAATGGGTATATTGTGTATGTGGAAAAAGTTTTAGATCTTTGAGTTAATCTCATACAAAATGGGAGCAAAACCAAAAGTGTTGCGTTTATATTTTTGTTGAGTGTGTATATATATATATACGTATATATATATATATGCACACACACTAGTGTGTTGCCTTTGGGGATCCATGGGCTCTCGATTGGGTAGTGTTTATAAATTAGGTAGCTGACATTTTTCAAGGGTGGTAATAAACAGTGGTGTCAAAAGTACACACATTTGTTACTTAAGTAGAAGTACAGATACTGCAGTTTAAAAACACTCTGATAAAAGCTGAAGTATCAACTTGACCTCTTTACTCAAGTAAAAGTGAAAAAGTATGTGCTCCAAAACCTACTTAAAGTATAAAAATATAAAGTAACCTTTAAAAAAAAAAGAAAAAAAAAAAGGTAGATGCCACTATATGAATTGAAAGCTTAATTTAAAAACTGATTCGTTCTACATGTGGCCCAAGACCCCAAACCCAAAATTACCCCCCAACACGACCTGCACGAAAATGTTTCAATTCTAGAAGCTCTGAAATGCAATCTGGGACTATTCCAGACAATAAACTGCAGTGAGTGCAGCATCCATTTAGTGAAGAAAAAAAAAAAAAAAAAAAACAACTTTCCTTATTCAAATTCATTCCAGTAGTATTCTGCTCTTACTAGGATGCAGCAGTTTTCTATTTTGGCAGATAGTTCTGGAGGAAATCACTGAAGAAATTAACACATTGAAAATATGGTTTGACCGAAACAAATTGTCATTAAATAAGACAGGGATGAAGTGGAGGTGTAAGAGTCACTAGGTGTTCACAGGAAACACTTATTTATTTATGTATGTATTTATTTATGTATGTTCATTGTTAGTTGCTTTTATATTTTCTGTTGTGTTTCTATTCAGGTTCTTTTTGCCTCTTTCTCTAAAATTGTATATAATAATCATTATATTATTAATATATAAACAAAAATAAATTTAAGAAATATTACAATTTGAAAACAAATGCACCCGAACGTTATGACAGCTGCAATTGCTTAATGCTAACTTTTAACATTGAAAATCCCATAGACATGCAAATGCCTTGGCGTCGCTCCCGTTTTTAAGTTATAAAATACATCTATCAACTGTTTCAGAAGACCATAACAGGTCGGTTTAACATAGAAAAGGTAAATAATACTCACAGATGTATGCTCTTTAGGGTTTTAGCGGGGGAAAATTAAGCGAAAGAAAGAAAGAATAAACGAAGCAATAGGTCGAAGCATTGCTTCAATCTGCGAACCACTGCTTGGATTGGTTCACGGTTCAAAGCATGTTGATTACAGGCGCACATGACGTGAAATATATATATATATAAACATTAAACTGAAGCCAAGAGTAACGAGGCTGTTTGTTTTAAAAATGTAAGGAATAGAAAGTACAGATACTTGTGTGAAAATGTAATGAGTAGAAGTCAGAAGTAGGCAGAAAAATAAGTAAAGGAGTAAAGTATAGATACCTAAAAAGTGTACTTAAGTACAGTAACGAAGTACTTGTACTTCGTTACTTGACACCTCTGGTAATAAATTATGTAAAGTTTCTATAATGAGTTGGAATGGTTTGTGAGCCCAGAATGTTTTTGGAACCTTAGACCTCAACAGATTTTAGAAGAACTCAACCTTTTTATTTCCTGTTAATTACGTAATTTTTTAATGTTAATTTCCTGTCTTAATGTTTTTATAAATTGTTTTGGTTTTTGTTATCATATACACACTACTGTTATTATTGTTATGATTATTGTTGGCAATATAATATTAGGAAACCTTGTTTAAATGCTAAGCAATAAAATTATAGTGGTGCCAAAGAAAATTATTTTTATGACTTAAATCTTTAAAAAAAACAAAGGCTGTACAGCTTTAAAATATCAGATCATTATTTATCTTTATGTATCAAATTTATTTTTAATTTTATCTGTGGTTTTGGTAAATTATAAATCTATAAAATGTTAGCACAATTTTTGAGTTTATTTAAATATCTGTAGAGTGTATGCTGAAGATGAGACACTTAGCTTGTAACATCCCCTTTGTTTTTATTCACAGCCATAACATAATACAGATCCATAGGTTTGATTATCTCTGTGCATTGGTTTATGAAAAATGTTGTGTCTCTAGTCTCGCCTGTGCCAGCTTCACTGTGCTGTTGATTTATTTATTTATTTTTTTTATTTTTTTTTAACTGTACCTGCTTCTCCTAGAAAATATTGTCAGTGAACACACTGTTGGAATGAATTCACAGCCAGTCCAGAAAATACAAACTCAAAGCTGTCTGAAATACTCACAGATGTATCACCCTCATTCATAGTACACTTTACTGATTTTTTTTTTTTTTCTATATCAGTTTGCAGTTGAGTACAGACAAGGCAGTTTAAACACAAGGCACAACAATCCTGTGCATTAACTTCTCGAAACAAGCCATCAAGCCTCAATCTTCTGTTTTTGCCCTATACGAGGTCTATTAGAAAAGTATCCGACCTTATTATTTTTTTCAAAAACCATATGGATTTGAATCACGTGTGATTACATCAGACATGCTTGAACCCTCGTGGGCATGCGAGAGTTTTTTCACGCCTGTCGGTTACGTCATTCGCCTGTGGGCAGTCTTTGAGTGAGGAGTCGTCCACCCGCTCGTCGATTTTTTTCATTGTTTAGGAATGGCTCAGAGACTGTTGCTTTGTTTGATAAAAAATTTTTCAAAACTGTAAGACACAACTGAGTGGACACCATTCAATAAATTCAGCTGGTTTTCGGTAAAAATTTTAACGGCTGATGAGAGATTTTGGTCTGGTAGTGTCGCTTTAAGGACGGTCCACGGCGCCTGACGGCGATCTGCGCTTCGAGGCGGCAGCGTCTCGCCGTTTCAAGTTGAAAACTTCCACATTTCAGGCTCTGTTGATGCAGTAAGTCGTCAGAGAACAGAGAACTTTCAGAAGAAGTCGGCATGAGGAGTTTATTCGGACATTCCATTGTTAACGGTCATTTTGTAATGAAAGAACGTGCGGGCAGAGTCGCATGTTGGGCTGGACCCAACCGCGGGGGGTCGCGGCAGGAAAAACACCTCCGTTGGAAATCTTAACGGGCAAGTTGGAACATGCCCAAGCTGTTAAACAATTTCTCAGTTACTCACTTGTTGAAAGCCATTAAAAGCCGCCTGAATTCTACAAATGGTTTTCAACACGGAGGTGTTTTTCCTGTCGCGGCGCACACAGATTTGCCGAGTCGTCACGGAAACGACTCGGCGAATTTGCGCGTACGTCTTTCATTAAAAAAATGTCCTTAAACAGTGGAATGTCCGCATAAATTCCTCATGCCGGCCTCTTCTGAATCTTCTCTGTTCTCTCACGATGTCCTGGGTGAATTAAGCCTTAAATTAGGATGTTTTCAGCTCGAAACAGGCCGACGACAGCGCCTGGAAGCGCTGCAGGATGTCCCGCTCTGTGGGAAGTCCTTACACCGACAGAAACACCCCATAATCTCTCATCAGCCATTAAACTTTTCACAGAAAACCAGCTTAATTTCTCGAATAGTGTCCACTCGGATATTCCTCACAGGTCCAGAAAAAATTTTGATATGCAACGCGCGCCGTCTCGAGCAGCGTGTGAAACAAAGGAATTTAGCCGAGAGGGCGGGACCACATCTCACTCAAGGCCTGCCCACAGGGAAATGATGTCACCGACACGTGTGAAAAAACTCACGCATGCGCACGAGGGTTCAAGCATGATTGGTGTAATCGCATGTCATTCAAATCCATATAGTTAAAAAAAAAATAAAAGGGTCGGTTTATTATCTAAGAGACCTCGTATAGCCTTCATCTGAAGTTTAAAACTTCAACAATTCAAGAAAGGTCAACAAATCCACCTTTAACATCCATCAGCCATTTTTCTAACAGACTGACTCTAATAAAGGCTTTTATCACTCTGACTTGACTGCTACAATTCTATTTTCTAAACTATCAAAGTCTTAAAGTACAGATGATTAAACTTGAAGCATGCTGACCACAATCTGAAGCACAGTTAGTTTGCAGATGGTGTGTTTCATGTTGAGTTTTGAATTCTCTAATACACATACCAATCCCACCAGACATTTGTGATGACAGGAGTTCAACAATGAATTCAACAAATAGGTCAACCAATTTAGCTATATCTCTTGCTATGTACCAATACAAGGAGATGGACACATCTGTCTCTCTGTATTTGTACATATATGCTAGTCAAATTTTTTTCTGAGTTAACTGTTGAAGTCCTGACTTCACAAATTCATGGATGCTCTGATACATGCCCCGTTATCCTGAATGATTACAAGCCTGCAGTGTGACTAAAGGATCATCTGTTCAATTCCCAGCCAGACAGGAAAATCACTAAGGGGAAGTTGAGCATGGGCCTTAATCCCCTAGTTCAGTAGTCAGCAACCTGTGGCTGCAGAGCCACATGTGGCAAACTACATTCTGCTGTGGGAGGGTGAGTTCATCAATACATACTCATATGAGACAGAGAGCGCAGAGTGGAGAGGGAGGATTTTAGACAAGAGTGGGGAGCAACACGTTTGGAAAAAACAAAACAAAGCTGTCGAGCCATCTTATTTGTCATTCCACTTTCACTACCTGCGTGATACCGACCCGTTTACACCATGAGTACTTGTTGAAGGTGAATACGATGTGTCACAAGCAAATTTAGTAACACGTCAAATGAAGTTGACCACACAAAACATGAAATATCTTGTGTTTATCCTGTCTGAAATGAGATAGAAGTCAAAATAAATGGAAGGATTGTTATATACACCCACTTTCCATATTGCAGGGGTTCTCAATCCGGTCCCCTGAACCTGCACTTTTTCCATCTCTACCTGCTCTGCCACAAGCTGATTTGTGAATTCAGGTGCACAGCCAATCAACTTCTAACAGACAGCTAAATTAGCAAATCAGCTTGTGGCAGAGCAGGTAGAGATGGAAAAAGTGCAGGTTCAGGGGTCCTTGAGGACCGGATTGAGAACACCTGACATACTGTATTGGTGTTGTGAACAAACAAACAGAAACAACCCCATTGAACTACATGAACTCTATACATATAACTTTACAGTACATTAAATTTATTTAGCTCTGTTATCCTTATTCATTCATTTATGGGTTAATATGTTTTGCAGCTCCAGAAAAATGTCATTTTTTTTTAGACAAAAATGGCTCTTTTGACTGTAAAATTTGCAGCTCCCTATTGCCTCTGCAAATACTCAGAAATGCATATCCAAATGGAATTAAGTAATTCAGTCCAATTTCAATTTTTATTTGTTGTTTTGTTCTTTTTGACAAAAATAAACTTTAACATATATATCACTTTTAGTGTTGACTGCTTTTGTCTTTGGTTCATCTAAAGCAAGATTACTAGCTTTTAAATAACTTTTGCTTATCCATTCAGTAGGTTATTATGATTTTATGTAACATGTGCACTTCTAATTTTGATAACCTTTGGTTTGGGAACCAGTGCATATAAAATGCAGGCAATTAACTGCTGGCACAGCTAACATTCATATTTTGAAGTATTAATACCCGCAACTCCATACACACACACAAAAGACACGAAAGTAGTCTGTTAAACTGAAAACCCTGAACAGGAAAGGCTGAAAAGTTCTGAAAATTAACTGACAGTTCAGATTTGTAATAGTTCTGAGAAACTAAAAAAGAAAAAAAAAATGCACATCAGTGTTTTTGAGAAGGATTTTAATTGCTCTACCTGAGGAATAGAGGACAGATCAGCAAATTCAGATATTTTTACATAAAATATCAAGTGTTTTCAATTTGAAGCTGAGATTATGTGGAACGGAGTGGAGTGAAATATATTTTGATCTGCTGCAATTTTGAACTCCAGTGTTTGTACCTCGCTTTTTCAAATGCGTCACTCGGTTGATGGCGATGAACCAGACATCCTGACAAAGCTGCTTTGTGCCTCCTGAAGTGACACACCACAATGCGTCTGTTCAGTTTATTTATTGAAGTTCTTGTCCATCTTCCTGTGATGACATTTTACTTTTTTCTCCCCAGGAAACCAGGGCAGACATGTCATTTTAGTGATTTGTTGACTATGGTTATGAGTGACAGACTGAAAGAACAGCTGGGTTATGTGGTTGACAGAGGGAGCCATATCTGGCTGTTGCTGTGTGTCAAACCGCTCGACCAGTGGTATGTTTGCTTGGAAGCTAATTTAGAGAGATGTGGTAAAACATGTTCACATGCTTATTCCTCAAAACAAAGACAAAATACATTTTATTATCTTTCTGTAGGAGTTTGAACTATCTTTTTAATCAGTGTTTTAATAATTGTGAGTTTGTGCCTTTCACATGTGGTATTAATGCTTGAAATACCTTTCAGGCTGGATCCTCTCAAAACCCTGTGGTCATCGTGAGGACTTCCACCCTTCACCTGCTGTCACCACACAACCACTATTGTCCCACAAAGCTACAAATTAGCTTTGGAGCTTTGTAGTGAGGGTCAGGGGCACATTTACTGGAAATTGTGGGCAAAAATCAAAGTGCAGTATTGTAGGTTTTGCAGCAAAGGCTTTGACAGAAGCATTTCAGTCCCTGATGAAGTGTAAACCCAAAAATAAAGATTTTATATTTATTTTGTCAGGGTTCTGGGCACTGATCTGCTGGTTACCTGCAAAACAACAAACTTCAGTGCAGTTATAAAGTGGTGAAAGAGCTGAAGATGAATAAACCAATAAAGATCTGTGCTTCTGGGTTTGAGGTTCTTTAAGGAAAGTGGAGTTGCTGTTCCAAAGAATATTTACTCCCAGTTGAAAGACTATCATTCCAACAGACTGGAAGATGGGGCTTGTTTTCCTCCTCAGTCAAGGAAAGGAAACAATTCCGGGGGGGGACGACATTTGTCCTTTTTTTTTTTACAGAGTGACAGGAGCAGTATGGTTTCACTCCCTAAAGGTCAACTATTAACTAGATCCTGGCTGTGCAAGTACTCACTGAATGTAAGCGTGAATGTCAGTAGGATGTCTTTGCAGAGTGTGTTGATTGTGTGTTTGATTAAGTTGATTGGTCTGCTCTGTTGAGCATCCTTAAAATTTGGGGTTTCCCCAATTATATACTTTACATGGTAGCTGGCCAGTACACATGCACTCTGTACTATGCGGCATGGAGGAAGAGCCTCGCAGTTCATCCTAGTGAACTCTGGCGTTGATTAGGGATGCGTTCCGGCACCTTATTTTGTCAGTGCTGGCATGGAGTGCATGTTGGGTAAGATTGTGGAGTCCAGTAATTTAGGGTGCCTTTGTCAATGAGGAAAAGTTTGCTGAGCTTGACTTCTTAGAAGATGCTATGGAAATCAGTGAATGACCTCATTGCAGTACTTGGTGGTAAAGGTGAGTGAGGAGTTGCATTATTTAGGTTTGTGTGATGGTCTTGAATCAAAAATAAGATGCAGGCTTTCAAAAACTTCCTGGACTCAGCCATTAGTAGTGTATCTGTATATGATGATAGTGTTGAACTTGCAGAGAGATTTATCTTAGCAGTGATGATCATGTCCCTGGACCTCAGCCTTTGAGGTTAAGAGACATCTGAGATGAGCTTATGGGATTCGTCAGACTGAAGTGTTTGTCAGTGCAGGAGAACAAAGGTCCAGGTCTTGAGTGTTCTAACGGTGACATGTTGAAATGAGTTTTGGGGAAACTGTTGATACGTACTGCATAGATTGCAGAGGAACATCAGTTACAATATTACGGTTATGTGGCACGCTTCCCTGAGCATGATCTGACATGTTGATGCCTCAGTACTGAAGATCACAGCAAGTGCAAAAGCTGTTGGAGATAGATTATACTTTTGGGAAGTGAAGATGGACTAGTGGATGCCTGGATGCCTCAGTAGATGGCGGCATGATGGATTAGTGGTTAGCACTATTGCTGGGTCCTGGGATTGCTTTCTGCCTGGTCCTTTCTCTGGGGAGTTTACATGTTCTCCCCGTGTCTGTGTGGAGTTCCTCGGGGCACTCCGGTTTCCTCCTTACTTCTCGTAGTGGTTGGATTGTGTCTAACTGTAATTAGGATGGGTTAAATGCAAAGGACAAATTTTGTTGTATGTATGTGCAATGGCAATAAAGGCTCTTCATCATCATCATCTTCTTATGCCCGTCAGGACCCTGGGTAGTTCTGTAGAGTGGCGGATCTGGGCTTTACCAGCACATGCTCCTAGATCTGTCATGATTTGTTTTCTGATTTTAAAATACACATATGCCCCAGTTCACCCTCTAAAATATGATGATTTACTACTTTTTGTGTTTTATTTTAACACTGAGCCAGATATAGCTATTAGTATAAAATGAACAATTTTTTTTTCCTGGCCTGTACACAGATTGTATTGTTGCTTTAGAATTATAATATACGTAGTAATTTCTTCCAATATATTATGTGCATGAGACACTTTTGCTTTTCAAAATTATGATGTACAACCCCAATTCCAATTAAGTTGGGACGTTGTGTAAAATGTAAACAAAAACAGAATACAATGATTTGCAAATCCTCTTCAACCTATATTCAATTGAATACACCACAAAGACAATATATTTAATGTTCAAACTGATAGACTTTGTTTTTGTGCAAATATTTGATCATTTTGAAATGGATGCCTGCAACACATTTCAAAAAAGTTTGGACGGAGCAACAAAAGACTGGGAAAGTTGATGAATGCTCAAGGAACACCTAAATAGAAACCGGTGAGTGTCATGATTGAGTATAAAAGGAGCATCCCCAAAAGGCTCAGCTATTGACAAGCAAAGATGGGGCGAGGATCATCACTTTATGAACAGCTGTGTAAAAAAATAGTACAACAGTTTAAGAACAATGTTTCTCAACAGTTTAAGAACAATGTTTCTCAGTGTTCAATTGCAAGGAATTTAGGGATTTCATCATCTATAGTCCATAATATAATCAGAACATTCAGAGAATCTGGACAACTTTCTACATGTAAGTGGCAAGGCTGAAAAATGACAATGAATGCCTGTGACCTTTAATCCCTCAGGCGGCACTGCAGTAAAAATTGACATCAAACCAACAAAATTAATGCCTCGCAGATGTGAAGAAATCATGAAAAACTGTGGTTATATAACTAAATACTAGTTTAGTGATTCACAGGATTGCTAAAAAAGCAGTTTGAACATAATAGTTTTGAGTTTGTAGCATCAACAGCAGATGCTACTATTATTGTGAACACCCCCCCCCTTTCTACTTTTTTTTTTTTTTTACTAATAGCCCAATTTCATAGCATTAAGAGTATGCATATCATGAATGCTTGGTATTATTGGATTTGTGAGAATCTACTGGTACCTTGTTTCCCATGTAACAATAAGAAATATACTCAAAACCTGGATTAATCTTTTTAGTCACATTGCACTACTATTATTCTGAACAAAAACAAGAAAGTTTACCAGTTTGAAGATTAAATATCTTGTCTTTGTGGTGTATTCAATTGAATATAGGTTGAAGAGGATTTGCAAATAGTTTTATTTTGTTTTTATTTACGTTTTACACAACGTCCCAACTTCATTGGAATTGGGGCTGTACATATTGCATGTTTCCTTGAAGTTGAAAGTTGAGCTCTGTGGCCCGTGTTCTTCTGTGATAGCCTGTGAGAGATATTATGCAGGTTTAAAGTGGAGCCTATAAAGTCAACCATTGCCTCAGATTCGACAAACAGGGATCTAACCAAAGGGACAATGAGGAGCCATGTTTTTCATTTATATTGGAGCAGAGGGCCTCTGAAAGGGTGAAGACCTCAACATGGTCCATCTGTGGACGTCTCCTGAGAATACTGTGTTATACCTCATATTCACAAGTTCAAATATGCTGGCTGAAGAGCCAGGTAGAAATGAAGGTTGAACACATAATGTAGGTCACCAAGTGTCCCAAAAAAAAAAAAAAAAAAAAAAAAAAAAACGGATATTGAAGTTTATAGTCAAAAATACCTTACAGACAATGAGATATGTCCTAAACACAGCCCACTTTCAAGTCTCTAAGAAATGGCCCGTTTCTAGACCTGCTGCTTTAAATGGAAACAGTGAGCCCAGTGGCTCTCCAAAGGGAAGTGGAAAGTGGTTTATCTCACTCCCAGAAACTTGATAGATTTATTGCACAGATTGTTCACAGATTTGTTCATTGGGTGTATCTCACAGCAAGGGATGTTCAGCGGTGGACTTCTTCTACGTACATCACAAGCATCTACAATTACTTTTTTCATGTCCAAATTTGGCTTATAACTGGGTGGTTTCTGCATGGACAAAAACTGCCTATACTGAATTGTGGGAATTTTTCAGGATGTTTAACGTGAAACTCCAACAATATTTAACTGCAAACAGTGGATGAAAACAGGTTATGCATAATTTGACTCATTTAATAGTTCAGTTAATGACAGTTTTATCTGTAGTCCCTGGATAAATGGTAGTTAAGCTGAAAAGATTGGAACACTTTTTAAATAGGGTGGCACTAATTAGGGCAATTTCTCAAAGCAATACAGATTGAATGCTACATCATCAGGTGTCAAATCATGCAACACAGAAGTAGTACAGCGCGCGCGCACACACACACACACACACGTATATCCATACACACACAGGCACAACGATGATATGGACTGCTCTCAGCACAAACTAAAGAATGTTAAGTATAATCCAATATTGATTTGGGAAAAGCATCAAGTTATAACTGCACGATCCTTGCTTCGGATTGAATTATAATGACTTTATCCTGCTCGTGCAGTCATACACACAGCTGACAAATCTGCCTTCACACACACACACACACACACACACTCACATATATATATATATATATATATATATATATATATATATATATAAAAACCCAAATTCCAATGAAGTTGGGACATTGCGTAAAATGTAAATAAAAACAGAATACAATGATTTGCAAATCCTCTTCAATCTATATTCAATTGAATACACCACAAAGACAAGATATTTAATCTTCAAACTGGTCAACTTTCTTGTTTTTGTGCAAATATTTGCTCATTTTGAAATGGATGCCTGCAACACGTTTCAAAAAAGCTGGGACAGTGGTATGTTACTTACACAGATGTGTAAGTTGCCCATGCTGTGGGCACTAACACCCCCCCATACCATCATGGATGCTGGCTTTTAAACTTTGCGCTGTTAACAGTCTGGATGGTCTTTTTTCTCTTTTGTCCGGAGGACACGACGTCCATGAGTTCCAAAAACAATTTGAAATGTGGACTCATCAGACCACAGCACACTTTTCCACTTTGTGTCTGTCCATTTCAAATGAGCTTGGGCCCAGAGAAGGCGGCGGCATTTCTGGATGTTGTTGGTGTATGGCTTTCGCTTTGCATGGTAGAGTTTTAACTTGCACTTGTAGATGTAGCGACGAAGTGTGTTGACTGACAGTGGTTTTCTGAAGTGTTCCTGAGCTCATGCGGTAAGATCCTTTGCACAATGATGTCTGTTTTTAATGCAGTTCTGCCTGAGGGATCGAAGGTCACGGGCATTCAATGTTGGTTTTTGGCCTTGCCGCTTATGTGTAGAAAGTTGTTCAGATTCTCTGAATGTTCTGACTATATTATGGACTGTAGATGATGGAATCCTTAAATTCCTTGCAATTGAACATTGAGAAACATTGTTCTTAAACTGTTGGACTATTTTTTTTTCCCCACACACTTTGCTTGTTAACGGCTGAGCCTTTTGGGGATGCTCCTTTTATACCTAATCATGACACTCACCTGTTTTCAATTAACCTGTTCACCTGTGGAATGTTCCAAACAGATGTTCTGTGAGCATTCTCAACTTTCCCAGTCTTTTGTTGCCACTTTTTTGAAATGTGTTGCAGGCATCCATTTCAAAATGAGCAAATATTTGCACAAAAACAGTCTCATCAGTTTGAACATTAAATATCTTATCTTTGTGGTGTATTCGGTTGAATATAGGTTGAAGAAGATTTGCAAATCATTGGTTTCTGTTTTTATTTACATTTCACACAATGTCCCAGCTTCATTGGAATTGTGGTTGTGTGTGTAGATATATATATTGTAGCGAATGTATTTGCTAGACCTCACACGGGGCACCATAAAGATGTAGCAAATCTTTAGGTCTCACACGGAGGCACCATAAAGATAATGAATTTTGGTCAGTTCTAGATTGGCTCACACAAGAGTGCCAAAATAAAATATAATTACATATTGTTATACTCCCAAATTGAATTAGATTGGCTTAGACCACATTTAATGGGTCACCAAAATAATTAACAATTTTAGGGTTTAATAATTATTATTTAATTAGGATAATTAATCCTCAGAGCACCACCTATTTGAAGCATAGGTACTTTAATTTAAACATTCATTAATTTATCAGTCTCAAATTAATCAATCAGTCTCAATTGAATTAATCAGTCTTGGGTCTGAAAGTCTGAATTCTATAATACGATTGACCAAATGTTTCCTTCTGAACACAAAATGAACCACAGTACAAATATTTACAATTTATTTGCAATTATACAAGAAATGAACAGTTTACTGGCATTTTTTTGGACAGTGATTAAATAAGTTCATTTCTGGACACAATTTGCTTAACTCATGAGACGTTGAAAGGGAGAGATAAAACTTAAAGACTAAGTGAATAAATCTGATTAGAATTTAACGATGAAATTTGAAGCCAATTAATTTTAAGAAAATTATTAAACAAACCTATGAATATGTTTAAAAAGCAGAAGCATAATAAAGAGAAGCCACTTTGTGTTCATTGGCAACAAACCCTTTTTCTGGAAGCTTTAACTGGGTCACTTAGCTGGTCTGTTGAGAAGATGGTTCGGAAGATCTGTACATCCGTCGTTGATATAGGTTCTGCAACGTGCTCACTTGGGTTTGGGGTTAACTCAGTGGTCTCCCCGGGTGATCCCAAAGGCTTGTGTCGGCTGGCTTTACCGACAGGATGGCTGTTTGCAGCCAGGTTGTCAGCTTGCTGGACCCCAGAGGTGGAAGGCATTTGTTGAAAAAGGTTTCTGGTAGCTTTTAAAAATTTGTTGGAGTCAGATTAAAAGTCTTTACGAATATAGAAAAAGCTAAAACTTTAAGAGCATTGAAAAAAATTAGCCGACAGAAAAGGAGAGTTGCTTTTCTGTAAATTCACTATCATTTTGAAAAGTTCAGCTCGGAAGTTCTTAAAATTTCGAAAGACTTGACGCACCTTAAAGCGTCAGGTTAAAATTCTCAAAAACGGAGACAAGAATAAAATAAAGAATGAATGCCATGTGGTAGCTTCAGCTAGGTTAGCTTAGCATGGGGCCTTGTTGACCCAAAAATAATTAAGCGTTTAAGAAAAGAGAGCGAGGCAAGAAAGACAAGAGAGAGGCAAGAGGGAAGAGAGCTCTGATCTAACTTTTTCGGGGGGGGGGGCAGATGTCACCAAACTCCGCCCATTTAGGGTGTGTAACCTCACAGAAACTTCACATGTTCACAGGGCAGACCCAAATGATTCAACTATTTAAACACATTAACTATTTTGGTATAATGTTCTAAGACACTTGAATGGATACACATTATTAATAGTCACTTAAACACATCCTTTGGATAAACTGAATACTTAACCATCAACATATTGATAATGCAGAAAGATCCCACTTAAACACACATGAGTTACAAGGAACATATGTCAATAAAATGGAATGATTATATGCAAAGCATTTCGTTTGATTAATCAATACAAACAACATTGGAAGTCTTTATATATATATGAATCAAAGAATACTCATGCAATTCTTTTATTTTAAAAGAATGTCTTTCTTCACTTAGACATAAAGGTAATAGCTGTTATCAAGATGCAAAGTTTTATGGCCACTCTTATCATGGAAGGGATATCGTCTTGCAGCCTTGAGAGGGTCTGGCCTTGGCGTGAGGCCGTAAATGTTGGCCTGGAGAAGTTCATATTCTGACGTGAAGCTATTATAATGTCGTGTAATTCATAGTGACGGAACTTTAACCGTTAAAAAGGCAAGGGCTCCCTTTGAAGAGTTACAGGCCTGTTTTGCTGTGAAGCGCAGTGTTGGCCCATGGGTCTCAGGCTTATTTCCAGACCTCCAGATGGCACAGGAATTTCTCAATTGGGAGTGAAGACACCGTCTCTGTCTGCAGTTCAAAACTCTGGTTTTTGTTGAGACAGCATTAATGTATTTATTTAATTAAGGTGAATCAAGGCCAGGCGCTACTATATATATATATATATATATATATATATATATATAATATACACACAGTGAGGAAAATAAGTATTTGAACACCTGCGATTTTGCAAGTTCTCCCACTTAGAAATCATGGAGGGGTCTGAAATTTTCATCTTAGGTGCATGTCCACTGTGAGAGACATAATCTAAAAAAAAATTCGGAAATTACAATGTATGATTTTTTTTTTTTTTTTTTTTTTTTTTTAGTAATTTATTTGTATGTTACTGCTGCAAATAAGTATTTGAACACCTGTTAATATTTGGTACAGTAGCCTTGGTTTGTTTCAGCTCCCTCCAAAGATTTTCTATCGAGTTCAGGTCTGGAGACTGGCCACTCCAAGACCTTGAAATGCTTCCTACGGAGCCCCTCCTTAGTTGCCTTGGCTGTGTTTGGGGTCATTGTCATGCTGGAAGACCCAGCCATGACCCGTCTTTAATGCTCTTACTGAGGGAAGGAGGTTGTTTGCCAAAATCTCGCAATACATGACCCCATGCATCCTCCCTTCAAAACGGTGCAGTCATCCTGTCCCCTTTGCAGAAGAGCACCCCCAGAGTATGATGTTTCCACCCCCATGCTTCACGGTTGGGATGGTGTTCTTGGGGTTGTTCTCATCCTCTAAACATGGTAAGTGGAGTTGATTTCAAAAAGCTCCATTCTGGTCTCATCTGACCACATGACCTTCTCCCATGCCTCCTCTGGATTATCCAAATGGTCACTGGTGAACTTCAAACAGGCCTGGATATGTGCTGGCTTGAGCAGGGGGACCTTGCTGCCCTGCAGGATTTTAAACCATGACAGCATCATGTATTACTAATGTGATCTTTGTGACTGTGGTCCCAGCTCTCTTCAGGTCATTGACCAGGTCCTCCTGTGTAATTCTGGGCTTTCTCAGAATCATCCTTACCCCACAAAGTGAGATCTTTCATGGAATCCCAGACTGAGGGAGATTGACGGTCATCTTGTGTTTCTTCCACTTTCTAATAAATAATCATAACAGTTGTTGACTACTATCAAGTTGCTTGCCTGTTGTCCTGTAGTCCATCCCAGCCTTGTGCAGGTCTACAGTTTTGTCCCTGGTGTCCTTAGACAGCTCTTTGGTCTTGGCTATGGTGGACAGGTTGGAGTGTGATTGATTGAGTGTGTGAACAGGTGTTTTTTATACAGGTAACAAGTTCAAACAGGTGCAGTTAATACAGGTAAAGAGTGCAGAATAAGAGGGCTTCTTAAAGAAAAATTAACAGGTCTGTGTGAGCCATAATTCTTGCTGGTTGGTAGGGATCAAATACTCATTTGCAGCAGTAACATACAAATAAATTATTAAAAAATCATACATTGTGATTTCTGGATTTTTTTTTTTTTTTAGATTATGTCTCTCACAGTGGACATGCACCTAAGATGAAAATTTCAGACCCCTCCATTAATTCTAAGTGGGAGAACTTGCAAAATTGCAGAGTGTTCAAATATGTATTTTCCTCACTGTATATATATATATACGAGGTCTATTAGAAAAGTATCCGACCTTATTATTTTTTCAAAAACCATATGGATTTGAATCACGTGTGATTACATCAGACATGCTTGAACCCTCGTGGGCATGCGAGAGTTTTTTCACGCCTGTCGGTTACGTCATTCGCCTGTGGGCAGTCTTTGAGTGAGGAGTCGTCCACCCGCTCGTTGATTTTTTTCATTGTTTAGGAATGGCTCAGAGACTGTTGCTTTGTTTGATAAAAATTTTTTCAAAACTGTAAGGCACAACTGAGTGGACACCATTCAATAAATTCAGCTGGTTTTCGGTAAAAATTTTAACGGCTGATGAGAGATTTTGGTCTGGTAGTGTCGCTTTAAGGACGGTCCATGGCGCCTGACGGTGATCTGCGCTTCGAGGCGGCAGCGTCTCGCCGTTTCAAGTTGAAAACTTCCACATTTCAGGCTCTGTTGACGCAGTAAGTCGTCAGAGAACAGAGAACTTTCAGAAGAAGTCGGCATGAGGAGTTTATTCGGACATTCCATTGTTAACGGTCATTTTGTAATGAAAGAACGTGCGGGCAGAGTCGCATGTCGGGCCGGACCCAACCGCGGGGGGTCGCGGCAGGAAAAACACCTCCGTTGGAAATCTTAACGGGCAAGTTGGAACATGCCCAAGCTGTTAAACAATTTCTCAGTTACTCACTTGTTGAAAGCCATTAAAAGCCGCCTGAATTCTACAAATGGTTTTCAACACGGAGGTGTTTTTCCTGTCGCGGCGCACACAGATTTGCCGAGTCGTCACGGAAAGGACTCGGCGAATTTGCGCGCACGTCTTTCATTAAAAAAATGTCCTTAAACAGTGGAATGTCCGCATAAATTCCTCATGCCGGCCTCTTCTGAATCTTCTCTGTTCTCTCACGATGTCCTGGGTGAATTAAGCCTTAAATTAGGATGTTATCAGCTCGAAACAGGCCGACGACAGCGCCTGGAAGCGCTGCAGGACGTCCCGCTCCGTGGGAAGTCCTTACACCGACAGAAACACCCCATAATCTCTCATCAGCCGTTAAACTTTTCACAGAAAACCAGCTTAATTTCTCGAATAGTGTCCACTCGGATATTCCT